>NC_061514.1:110125599-110171754 GCF_022539505.1 Lolium rigidum
AAGCCTCAAATAAACATGCGAGCGCTGCAACTGGTGGAAACAATACAACATATGAAAGGCTCATGCAGGTGCACCGTGCTACGAAGCTGAATAAAAGCGCATAATTCCTTCGTTTACTCGAAAGGTGTCGCTCTTACAAAAATACACGCGACTCTGCAAAAATTGCGATTACTACATGATCGTTGAGTGAGCAAACTGACCTGATCACTCAGTTGCCTTCGACAAAATAGAAATATTTCGGCTGGGCTTACGGTCCATCGATTCGCAATGGTGTTAAAAAGAACATCAATTACACATAATGCTTTAGAAAGAAAGCATCACTTCTTGCAACGCAAGATCCTCTTAAAAAAGAGTGATTTCTTCCAATTACAAAAGCACACTATGTGCAAGGATATTTAAGAATTCCTATCATGATGAGGTCCCTTGATCCTCTTGGTTCTTCAAATCTCTTTCGGTACCTGCCTCCATCCTAGAAATAATAATATGAGCAGGATGCCTAGCTATGGGGTAGTATTGATCAAGTCTTACATTAGCATTGACTATGGATTCTAAATCCATGGTCGGATGGCAAGCTAAAACAGAAGCAAGTGCTAGCTCGGATCCAGCAAGAAGTTCTTTGCGCACCAAAGATTGAATTCTGGCCGGAGTCTTGAATCGACTAAACAAAGCCGACAGAGTCTCAGGCGCTGGATCCAAAGGAAACATGGTCTTCCATACCATGGTTAGATGAGCATGGTACTTATCTAAGTAATAATGAACTTTCTCAACCTGATACTCGAACTTCGCCATGATTAAGGCCTTTGACCTATATGACCATAATTCGCACTTCGGGTGAGATATATCAGTCATCGCTGCAATCTTCTCATGGATCCGCTTATTTTCTTCTGATTCATCGGAAGCAGCGACTTTTGAAGACGAAGAGCAAGTCAGCAGAAGATTGTTTACAAAATAGAAGTATCAACAAAACAAAAAAAGGGTGATTGATTGCTTACAGCTTAGGCTCTCGGTAGCCACACGAAGGCGGTCCAAAGCATGTTGTTCGATTGCAGTGGCAATTTCACTCTTCTTTTTCACCAATGCTACCATAGCATGGAGGCCAGCTGTATCCTTATTCAGTCAGGAAATTTGGATCGCGCAGACGATGCACAAGTTCCGATTCATCAACAGCAGATGAATTCAAAAAACTTTTGACTCAGGACGAAGTCGAAGGAGTCTGCAGCAAAATATTTAATATACATCCTCAGAAAATCATCAAAGGGAAATTATCGAGTGCAGAAAACTCCCATCGGGAGCCAGCAAAACATTTCATTCAAAAGATTATGATAAAAGTTGAGTGTCGACAACAGAGTCAGCTTAATTCATTACAGAACAAAGGATGAATGTATTCAGGTTACAACTAAACAAGTTAGTAGGCCCAGCTCGGTCAAATCTGTGCCGATAAACTTGGTGCAGCTTCGGATGCAGCCTTCTTCTTGTCATCATCAACCAGTTTAAGGAGCCGATTGGCGCACGGTAGTGATGATTGTTTGAAAGGATCAAGGTCGTCAGGGAAACCATTTGCATCCACTGGTAGTGCTTTTGATAGTTGCTCCAGGTCAGAACCAAATCCATGCCCCATTAAAAGCTGAAAAATGAGGACTGCTCCATAAAGGCGAGAACGGCGCTTCAATACCTCAATAGCATAAAAGGAGTCGACGAAGAAAGTATCTGCCATCTTTCCAAAAGTCTTGTTCTGACCCAGCTTTGGGAACATCATCGAGAATAACCTCGACATAGCTCCCTTGGTCTTCTTCAAGAGATCTTGGATCTGGTCGTTGGACTCGACAGCAAATGAAAGGGCATCCGACATAGAGTCCACCCGAAGCTTGCTTGTACGATCAACATGCATGTCGGCAGTATCTGGAATATCGTGGAGAAATAACTCATTACAAAAATAGAATATTTTGAGGTAAAGGAGAAGCATACGAGCATGGAGAAATCTTACTTAGCAAACTTTCAATGGATTTGCGGAGAGCCTTCTTTCTTGTCTGCTTCAATGAAAGCCTCGTGCCTCGCCTCCTGCTCCTCCTTCATCTTCTTTTTCACCTTCTTCAATTCTTCCATTAGGCTTGCATTTTCGCTCGGTGCTTCGGCTTCTAGCCTGTTAGCCTCTTGCACTTGATCAGCTGAAGATTTACCTGTCTTCCGAAGTTGGCCGTTCGCTGCCTCTAGTCGAACGAACTGATCAGCAAAATCTACCACAATATCAACTGCGGCATGAATTGGCTGTAGCAAGATAATCAAAGGACTGCGTCAGGTTATACAACAAGCATATCTTAAACCTATACTTGGCTTTACTCAAAGAGCCAATTATCGGATCGGGGGCTGCTGGATACTACTTACTAAAAATAAATACTTACATGATCACCCGAAGACGGAGGAGCGGAGGCGCTTGCCGAAGGAATAACTGTTGAAGCTTTAACCTTGGCCACAACTGTTCTTGGCGGAGGAATAGCATTACGATCACTTTCGGCAGTTAAAGACATTAATTCCTTTGCTGACTCTGCCTTATCATAAATTATTTTTTGCCCTCTTTGAAAGGGGAATGTTGTCATTCTCCTCGGAACTGGTCAAAGACAGATATGGATTCTAGTAAGCTGAAATGAACCAAGTGGAAGTAAAAAAAGAACCAAAAAGAGAAAGGAAGTTACAAAATTGACACCAAGTCGTCCTCTTGTGCGAAGAGTCCTGATGATCTTTTTGTGGCCTGAGGAGCCGAAGTCTCTCGAGAAGGTGCAGGAGAAGGAATTGCATCAGCATCATCGTCATTCCGTCTGCTAGGACTCGACTCTGCTGTTGTCATCACATCTTCATTAATTTTCCCGTGATGCTTGGACTCGATAATAGCATCACTTTCAGGGGCTTCATCACCCGAAGCATCACTATCTTCGAGAACATCTCGGTCGTCTTCAGTTTCTTCGGAAGCATCATCATATTTTGGAGCTTCTCCGCTTTCGGGCGTCGGAAGGTAGCATTGAGCGATGGCAGAAGCCTGTCGAAAGCAAAAGAACAAATTTTGAGTTCAGGAGCAAAAAACGACATCGGATACAAAAGCAATTAAGTAATTACCTCGGAAGGAAGGTGTTTTAGATCAAAAGGAGGGTGCGCCGAAGTCATGGCTATGATATCCTTCTGGCTGAAGCAAGTCAGATGCCTCACCTCGTCTTGAAGATCCTCCTCAAAAAATCATTCGGGCTGACTCTCGATTTATCCTTGGCACCAGTACACAACCAGAGTTGGTGTTCTTTCGACATTGCTGGTTGCACTCGATGCTTCAAGAATAATGCGACTACTTCAGTGCCGCACATCGTATGACCTCCTACACTCTTCAGATCTAAGATCTTTTCGTACAATTGGTCGCCTACTTCGCATTCCTCAACAGTCAAGGTGTTTTGCTAAGACTTTTTCGGCACAGCAGCAAGAACATCTTCAAATAATGGCAGATTAGATAGACGGCCTGATGCTGGGATGTCCCGAAGATAAAACCACTTCTGTCGCCAGCCTTGGACAGACTCCCTCATCAGAAAGTTGAAGTAATTGACTTCTTTCCTAACAATCAAGCCGATGTTGCCGACTACGTGAGGGCCATCATTTCCACTGTGGCGTTTGACATAAAAAAATCTTACTCCACAGACCCCAGTGGGGATCAATGACGAGGTAGGCTTCGCACACAGTGATAAAGATGGAGAGATGGAGAATGGAATTTGGGGTCAGCTTCCAGAGCTGGATCCCATAGGAAAAGAGGAGGCAACGAAGAAACTCATGGGCTGGATGGGAAAGCCCACGCTGCATAAAGGCAATGAACATAACTGTAAAAGCCTCTTGGGGGCTTTGGGCAAGAAGCGGAACCTGGATGAACGAAGTCAGATTCGACAGAAGAAATGAACCCTAGCGACCTCATCTTATTCTCATCACGCTTGGAAATGGTGGATGCAGCCCAATCGAGGCTGGCTTTGGGCGCGCTTGCAGTAGCGCCGGAGCTAGCAGTACCCTTCTTCTTTCCCATGGTTGCTTGAGGGCTCGTAGAGGCAGGGACAATAGTGAGGAGGAAGCAGAGGAAGAAGATGAGTAGTACAGGAGGAGTAAAAAGTTAAAACTTAAGAGTCCCTCTATTTATAACAAGAATTGGCTGACGATCGTGGCCTGTAGTTTTGCATAGTGGGGAGGTGGACAAAGGTCCAGTCATACACGTGTCAAGGAATGAGAGAAACCGGCAGCCCACTACCCCACTATGTGCGGAAATCGAGGAGGCACCTCGGTCAATGCACAAAGACTAGTATTTTCTTAACTGACCGCGCAGAAGTAGGATGGGCCCGTTAGGCCATGTCTTGTCAATCGAGCCGCCGCAGAAGCCACGTCACTGATGATGTCACCAAAAGCATCGACTCCTCATGAAGCATCCGAAGAAATCTATAACATTGAGTTGCTTGACTTGAGTCTACACACGGTTGCAAGCATCCGTGTAGACTCGGAGGATACTCCCATAGGGAGCGCTGGACGCGCACCCGATACAAAATATGGAAGACGAAGGAATATGGACTCGAAGATTTCAGGAGACCCAGGATCATGCCCGGGGACTTGATTCTGAGAAGGGTAACATTGTTTTGCTATCGGCAGTTAACCAGCATCGATTTATCGAGTAAAACTGGGCACATTACTCCAATCCCTTACGTACTATCAACTAGCATGACTTCACTCCAAGTTTTGAAGGACCCGATATAGAAAAAGATATCGGATGATTACGACAGCTTGCGAAAAACATCGGCAGCAAAAACATTCGAGTAGTACAACTTGAGTCTACACACGGTTGCAAGCACCCGTGCCTAGACTTGGGGGCTACTCTCATCGGGAGCGCTGGACACGCACCCGATATAAATGTGCTCTTGGTTTCAGAATGGTGAGAAGAGATCAAGACTTTCCCGCAATTACGGACATTCGACAGAAGACAATTTCATTCCCTGCCAAAGCTTTACTTCAGCCAGTCACTCGGGGGCTACTGATGTGGGCATTACACTTTGAGTAACTAATATATGCTACATTCTATGGCCCAACCAGGGGCCCATGAAGATCACTTACCGACCAAGGTGGGCCGATACGTCGGTTCCGAAGAAGGATTCTTGATGAACAAGGCAAGAAGACGATAGACAAGGAAAGTTTAGACATAGAACTCTTTGTCTAATTTATTATTGCCTCTTGGGCATATCTCCAACACCCTTTTGAAGGATTACTCCTTGTTATGTGACTCCTCCACCCATCCAATTTATTTTTGATATAATGCTTTATATTTTGAGGAGGATGCTGCTCTTGGTGTCACATATTATGCTTGATAAATCCATGGATTTGCAAAATTTAGGTTGAAATATCTTATAGTTTTGGTTGGTAGAGCCTCTGTGAGTATTCTTAAGTGGTTATAACTTGGTACATCTAATTATTTAGTGGTTTGTGATTAAGGTGCTGCAAGGTTTCATCGCCCATGGACAAGGGAAAGGGCCTTATTAGTGGGCTAAGGTCAAGGAGAAACTCCAAAGTCTACATCTACCTTGATGATGAACAACAGTGGGAAGATGATATGATTTTCCATGTGGAATGCTTAGACGTGCACACCACAAGATGGCAAGATCCAAGAATGTTGAGTGTGATGCATGTAAAGGAAGATTTCAACTACTTCTTGAATGAAACAATGTTGGGAGGATTTGCAACATGCCCAAAAAAGACTTATGTTGAGATAAGTCGAGACTTCCTCGCCACCTTCAGGTTTGTGCACACAAAATAAAAGGTAGACGGGAAAGGTAAAAGCACTCCTATCACCTTTGATGTTAAATTTGTTATGATGCAACAAAGATTTGTCATGTCTTTGGATGAATCTTGCAAAGCTATTTGTGTCCCTAATGTTGGGAGTTGGGAAGAAATCCCAAGTGACACTGATGATAGCCTCCAGGATTTCTGGAGAAGCATAAGTGTAGATGTTCCCATGGACATCCGTAGAGTAAAATTTACTCATATTCAACATCCTGGGCTTAGATATTTTGCTTTGTTCCTAGGGGATTCTTGGCTAGGAAGAACACCACAGCTTGCATCGGTCCTATTATTTATTTGTTGAGATGTGCAAAGGAGGGAACATTTCCTAATTATAATTTGGGTGTAATTCTTGCTAGAACATTGTCATATGTTGTAGCCCATATGATTCTAAACCTCTTTATGTTGGAGTTATTGCCACCATGATCTATGAACATATTAAAACGAAGAGGAAGTTTAAAAATAAAGGAACTGAAATCCTAGAATCTAACCTATTGGATTCCACTTGACTGCTAAAGATGGGAATAATAAGAATGTGGAATAATGACATTGTGACATATAGATACATGCATGGTTATGCGTGGTAGCTTTGAATGCAATGTGTTCCCTTGTCTTGAATATTTTGACAGGTTATCAAATAGATGGATTGTTGAGGTGGAAGAGCCTGAATGGGAAGAAGCTCCTGCAACACCAATAAATGATTCATGGGAGGAGGTTCCCGAACCTCCCAACCAGGATGCATTGGAGGAGGTTCCTGCACCACCAGCCCAAGACACATGGCAGGATGCGCCTGCAGCACCTGAGTACCACCCTGGGGAAGGATCATCTTCCCAGTGGGGGAATGACGACGCTTCTTCAGACTGTACATAGTGGGAGAAGCAAGGACCCTACTATGACGATGGATCATATGGTTGGGGGCCAAACCCCGACTACCCTGGCTATTAGCTTCCACCCAAGCTTGGGGGAGTATTCTTCTTCCCATCATCTCCATTGTATGTTGCCATGCTAGCTTTGTTTATGTTGATTGGATTGTAGTTTTGTTAGTTCAGAATTTGGAAAACCAAAAGATTTTTATTTTAGCCTTTGCATGTTGTTTTATTTTAGGAAAACCCAAAAACCCAAAAAGATTTTTGTTTTTGTAAAGCACTTAAAAACGAGTAACAAAATATGCATGATGCTACCCACTGTTTTATTTTTAATTCTTCACATGTAACTCCGATTGGGCTGATTTTTTGGCAGAAACTATAACTTTTCATTCCCCGCACTCACAAAAATTTGCAAAAATTCGTGGAATTCTTAAGTATGACAAAACTTGGATGCATAACTGCTAGAATTTGTTGGTAGATTTTGATTTTCATCGCTAAAAGTGGCTAGTTGAACTTGCAGATGATCCAAAATGAATGCTATGAATATATATGGATCTGAGCCACCAAGAACCACCATATTAACATCATTATTTTAAGATTGCTACTGTGGGAAATGATGTCTTGAGTGAACCAACTCAAATTCTCTTAACTCTATATGTGAGCATATTGCGCAGTTCAAGTTGGGAGAGAAAGAACAACAATGATAAATCAGTACGTGAAGATTGATGAAAGAGGTATGACACCTTTTCTATATTTATTTATGGAATTTAACAATAGAAAATACTTGTGCATAGTTTCATTAATACTTGGGGAAGTGATATTAGATGTTTAATATCTTTGTGTTCTCCTCGCTATATATATTTGATGCAAATGAGATATTATTGAGGAACATTACTTATACTTGGTTGAGATATAATATCTTTGAATAAAAGTATATGCATCCCTTTATGCTTGTTATTTCTGACTTGGCACATATTCAATGATGAATAATTATATTCCTATGTGTCTTTAGAATATGAAGGTTGATGTTTGTGTGACGGTCCAGTCTTTTAAATGGTGAACCTCATCGTTGCATCATAATGTAAGTCGGTTGATAGTATCTTTAGTTGACCAACCAACCTCCCGCTAGCCTTTAAACCAATGAGCCGGCATATAGGAAAATAAAAATAAAAATAAAAAGGAAAA
The DNA here is from genome assembly GCF_022539505.1 of Lolium rigidum. Classification (NCBI taxonomy): domain Eukaryota; kingdom Viridiplantae; phylum Streptophyta; class Magnoliopsida; order Poales; family Poaceae; genus Lolium; species Lolium rigidum. The sequence goes on from NC_061514.1 coordinate 110,133,486, forward strand.
ATAAGAATAAGAAAAGGAAAAATAAAAAGAAGAAAAGAAAATAAAGAAAAAGAAGAATAGAGTGAACCCAATGTGTTGGTCATTATGATGACACCAAAGAAAGGGCTAAAACTAAGAAGTTCCCAAAGGCAAATCAAATAAATGCCTATACACTCCAAAGGGGAAAGACCTCAACCACTCATATAAGGTGTTAAAGCTAAGAAGAATCTATCCCACTTCCACGCTATCCCTTCGACAACTAAAGATGCTGGCTACTTATGAGTCTTCTATGAGCGTTTAAATGTTTAAGGACTAGAAGGATAAGATAACCTCCAATTATATGGTTTGCAATGCAAGCATGATGAATTACTAGTCAATAATTGAAGGAATTAAAGGTCTCAAAAACCTTACTCATGATTCAGTCAAACGCGATGTGAGAATTTTGCTTGTTGCTATTATCAATTAATCATGTCCAAGTAGTGTTGCCATATATTATCTCTTTTACACCTGTTGCCTGCCAAAACTCACCGGCGAGCAGTGGTTAAGCAACACGAAGAGCCAGGAGACTCCCACGACCGCTTAGTGGGCCCTGGCGCCTCGCGTTGTCCCGCAAAGTCCTAGCACACGTCCTGGCGGTTGCAAGGGCGTGCCACCTGACCTAGACCTGGTCAGGAAGGTGATGGATTGATTCGACTAGTCTCCTGCATGGTAGACACGTAAACATTAAATGCGAGCCCGATCGGCTCTCAGGTTGCCCTGTGGATCGGCTCAAAGAGCCGATCGCCCCATGGTTCACGTTGGAATTACGATGACATGGGGCTCCTGCTTGATCAAAACAAAGCTAAACCAATCTACGACAGTTTAGGGTTTTCACCGCATGATCGGAACATCCTACGCGTAGTTGGGCCTAGCAGATACGAAAGATGATGGAAACTATCCCTATAAGAGGCCTAAAAACCAACGTTAAGTCAATTCCCGGAACATCCCTTATAGGAACGGTAAAACAACACCTCACGCACTACCGGATCATCCAACCCCAGCATAAGGCCTAATCATGCAGATATTAAACTAATCCTTGAAACAAGGAGCAACTATAACGGATTGGATCTACTAAGTAACGAATAAGAAAGGTGCTGCCCTTACACCTGTTCAGGTGTAAGGACAGCTAGATGTCGAAGGACGGCATTGCTAAGCAAATACGCATAAGAAAAGCATCAATGCAAGCCCTAAAACATCTATGGTAAATAGTGCTACTCGCCATCAACAACGCTTCAGCACGAGTAACACAAGGTAATCGAATAAACGTGTACTGCCTAGATCGCAAGATGCGATCTAGGCAGCATGATGCTTACCCGGAAGAAACTCTCGAAATAAGGGGTGGCGATGCGCCTGGTTTGTGTTTTTTGTGAACGTGATTGTCCTCGATTTCAATAACCCTAGGTACATATTTATAGTCCAAAGGACTTTCTAATCCGGAAGTACACCTAACCGTGTACGAGTCAAACTCTATCTTTAAGTCTAAAAAACGATCTAATAATATACAAACACACGGGAAATTGAGCCCAAACTCTCGTGCAAGGCCGCTTCAGAGATCCTCCACGCGTATATCCTTCAAGCCCATCTCAATTACGGCCCATCTCCTGATTTGGCCAAAATCTGGTGATAACACATGCCCCCCTGGTTTTGGCAATGGTAATTCCAAAACCACTCCATTTTTTCCTTTCTTCGTCGTGTCAAATCGGGGCAGAACAGAATCGCCACGGTATCCCTTCATCATGATGCCTTGCCTTCTCAACTTCTCCGCACGATTTGACGGTTTTGGCACCACATCCTCGGGAACCGTTGCAGCATTGAATCATCTCCACTATATCGCCTCTATTTTAACCGCATCTTGCAGTTCACTTCTTCATCCCCTTCGCATTAGCACTCCAAAAGCCTTCCTCTGCCACCATGTCTTCCTCCTCCTCTGCTTCATCGGGTCTTTCAGTCCAGTCCTCCCCCTCCCGCGAGCCGACACCGGAGTGGGACCCGCAGGAGGCCCACGAGGCCAACATCCGCCGCGCCATAGCAGACGGGGACGAGTCCAGCCACGACTTCTTCGTCTGGTCTGAGGACGATAAGTCCTCGACCGACGGGGAGAGTGACCTCCGCTTCCTCGCCGACGGGGAATCGGAGGAGGAGAGCGATGATGATCGCTTCTCCTGGGACGACTTCACCTCCTCCGAGGAGGAGAAGGAGGAGGAGGAGGAGGAGGAGGAGGACGACTCCTCCTCCGATGAGCCGTCGGCCAAACGCTTATGCCCCTGGCCGGGGAACCTCAGCGACTTCGACAGCGACGACGACGCCGACGAAGAGGACGAGGACAACGAGGGCCCTGCCGGCGGCCGCCGGCAGCGAGCCGACGACGAGCCGGCCGGGAGTAGTGCCGATAGCGGCGACGACGGCGACGACGAGGGCAGCGACGGCCCATAGATAGGATCCTTAGTATAGGACCAGTAGTAGTAGATGGGGCAATGTATCCCCTAGTACTTCCTTTTGAGAGCAATCAGCTCTTTATGTAAGAAATCTCGTTATCAATGAAGAATTTCCTTTAATTTGATTTTGCCGATCCCTTTTATGCTAATTTAGCCGATTTCCCCTCATACTGACCCTGCCGATTGTCAACTTGGTCAATGCTGAATGAGCCGATGGCAACGCATCAGTCCTTCACGATAAACTGCGAGACAGGCCAATTCAGTTATCCCTTCAAACGGTAACTGCAACCTTTGCTCAAATTTAGATCTCCAAATTTCCAATCAAACAGGTCCAGCCCACAGCCGTGCGAACCCTAGATCTTGGACATGCAAACCCAAATTCCGTGGGAAGCCAATCCGCTGTACCCGCTACGGCTAAGCCTTGTACAGTCTTCCAAGCAGCAAACTGAATTCCAAGGAAACATCAGGATAGTTCAGAACCTTTTACCAGGGCCTGGATGACCCTCTCTTCTTTCCTTATCAGGAGTCTGAGAATTTTGAAAATCCAGTCCCCTTCAGGTTAGACAGCCTTGCTGATGACGACAGCACTCGACATTTATATTTCATCATGATCCGTCCCTGCTTCCTCACAGTTAGCATGAGCACCTCAAACAGGACCATAAAACCTGGTTATGAGTCTTACCAGCCGGTCGTAGTAGACCGGCAATTCGGTCTTGGGTAGGTGCCTTCAGGAGAGCTCTAGGACCGTTGCTGAAGCAACTTGACGCTGAAACTGATACTTCTGTAGAACAGGTTCCACTTGCCCATAAATTTCCTTGTGATAGTTTACAGCGATGTTTATAACCCTGCTCTGTTTCCTTGCAGCAACAAGATGGCCCAGAGCCTATCAATGATGATGGCTCCCTCTTCACATTCCTCCCACCAGCTCCGGCGGTTCTCTCCTGCAAGAACTCACCACCTTTCAAAAAAAAATTGTGATGCAGAGCCAGCCGATTCCAACAAAATCGGCTCCCCAGAGCAAAGAACCTTCAGGGCCAGCTGCCCCCCGAGCCTCAGCCAGGGCAAGAACAGCAGTGAGAAAGGTGGCTGCCAGGATACCTTTGGATGGAAAAAACTCTCTACTGAAGATAATACCAGCGAGGAGACGCAGTCCAGCCGACGAGGCTCAAACTCGGGCACCTCTGAAGACACCACCACGCAAAACCAGCCAAATGTGCCACCATCGGCTTTCAAGAACAGGTCAGCCCCTGAACCTGCTGCCCCTCCAGCTCCCATCAAAACATGGCCGGAAAGCTTATGCACAAAGGGTCGAAGCACCAAGAGGGCTCAGAAGGATGAGCAAACCCTTTCCTCGAACCAAGAAGCTTCAAATGTAATGGCTCTCCAACTCCTCCTAGCTCAACTCTTGTGCTTAGCTGCTCAGATCGGCTCATCATCCTTTTTGCAGACCGATGAAACTTCCAGCGGGGATGTTGATGAAGTTATGCCCTCCACAACTCTGGACGTAACAACCTCTGAAGGTAATATCGACCAAGTCGCCACCTTGGCCAAACCCCAGGCAAAAACGCCACAGCCGATTGCTTTGTCATCGGCTGTTCTCATGGTCCTAGGATGGGTATGCTCCCTTTGTTGGACTCACCCTTAACCTGATCTGCATGCTTATGCTGCTCTTGGACGCCAAAACTGACGCTTCTGCTGGCACTGCTGAACTTGAAGATTTGCGAAAGGAGTTGGAGGTCCTTAAGTCACCAACAACTCCATTGAGGCGTTCATCCAGTAGAGCCAATTTGTATTTTTTCCGGCCGATCTACTTATGTATCGGCCCCCGTAATCCAATGTCCATCATCCTTGAAGAATATATCTTGAGCTACTGGCCATTTGACAGCCACTTCATACTTCGTAGCCTCATACCTTGTCCATCTAAGTGCCCCCGAGCCGATTCTTTCAAGTAATTGAGGGTATCGGCTCTTCAGGCATCCTCTGTTAGATCAATGCTGAACACATGCAAAGCGCATGTTGAGGATAATTTTGGCCGATTGCTAGAATCGGCCTCCTTTTTCATTGCAATGCTTGAAGAGGGTTTACAACTTCTTGTTGCTTCACTATGGTTACGTGACGGGCTTGAGATAAGATTTTTGCTTTTCATTTTTTGGGGCCGATCGCAGGGATCGGCCTTGCCACGTACACCTACTGATTTAGATCTTGCTACTCTGTTAGGCCGGTGGATAAGACCAGCCTCACCCCGTTTTTTGAAGCTTCGATGCGTTCACAACCGTCCAAACTGATTCCAGAGAGCGGCTCTTGGTCGTTTGCATCCCAAATATTCATGGCAGCTAGTGAGATCTCGATTGAGTCATCTGCCTGAACAACTTCTACTTCATCTCCATCCCACTGTATGATGCATTGGTGCATTGTGGATGGGATGCAACAGTTAGCGTGAATCCAATCCCTTCCAAGCAGGACAGCGTAATTGCTCTTGCTGTCGACGATGAAGAACGAGGTAGGTATGGTTTTTTGGCCTACGGTCAGATCTACATTCAGAACACCTTTTGCTTCTGATGCTTGGCCGTTGAAGTCGCTTAATGTGACGTTGGTCTTGATCAGATCATCATTGGAGTGTCCCAAACGTCGTAGCATGGAATACGGCATTATGTTGACTGCCGCTCCTGTGTTAACCAACATCTTGCTGACAGGCTGCCCATCGATATAACCTTTTAGGTATAGAGCTTTCAAGTGCCTGTAGCTCTTCTCTCGTGGCTTCTCAAAGATCACTGGTCGTGGACCGCAGTCGAATTGAGCCACCGATACTTCCTCGTCGTTTGGAGCACAAAACTCTGACGGGAGTATGAACACCATGTTTGTATCAGCCGATGCCTCTGCATCGGCTTTTGTCTGTTTAGGGCGCCACACTTTCTTTGGTGGGCGCATCTCTGACTCCAACGTTTGCTGAATTTTCACGGCCAGATCGGGCCGTGACTTCCTCAACGTGTACAGGTACTGTGCTTCGGCTTCCTCCAGGTTTCGTAGCCGTTGCACCCTACGCTTCTGAGAATGGCTGAGTCCATCAGGGCACCACCTTGGCCGGTGGTACCTATCTTCTTCTTCATCTGACTCCTCGAAGTCTTCATCTTGAGACGACTCAGTTCGTTTGTCCTGAGGTGGGAGAGGTCCTAGATGCTTGAACACTGAAACTTCGTTTGTTCCCTTCCTCTGCGGTCTACATTCTGGGCAGTTCTCGATTGTAGGCAATCGGCTCATTCCTGAGTCCCAGCAGTGTTTAAAGAAAGGACAGTTCCAATGCCTATCTATGTCTTCTTGCTCTCTGAACTTCCCTCTAGCGTGACGCTCGTACCCTTCATAGTCTCTGTCATATCGACGATACCTCCTGTCATCTGCATCAGACCGACGATATCTTTCGTCATCCATGTCGTAGCGCCGACGTCGGTCATAATGCTGCTCATATTTGTTAAGGAGATGTGCGGAGAGTGGTCGTTGATACCGCACGCTTCTCACTTCTTCTTCTGTCAGGTACCGTCTGTTATCATGTTGGGGCCGGTCGCGTGGATCGGCCTCCTTTTTCTCCTTGCCACGGGAATGACTCGCTCTCGCTTTATCCTTGCCATGGTGGTTACCAAGCCCTGCCATGTTGATATCGACAGAGAAACCTGGCTCGCGTCTTAGGGAGTGACTGAGATCCACCATGTTGACGCCAGGAAACGGATGTGTGTCAACTTTCATGGCAAATTGTCCGAAGATTAATCGGCCTGACTCTATCGCCACTTGAATCTGTGCGCGCAACACTTTGCAGTCGTTGGTGGCGTGGGTGAACGTGTGATGCCATTTGCAGTATGGCCTACCGTTCATCTCTTGTGACGTAGGAATTTTGTGGCCTTCGGGTAACTTCAACTGTTTCTCCTTCAACAGAGAAATCGAAAATCTGCTCAGCTTTTGCTTAAATCAAAGTCAAACCCTTTTGGAGGCCCCGGTTGTTTCACCCATTTGCAGGACACGGAACCGGCGTCCGAGTCCATTCAGCCACGGCGACTTCCCGATCTTCCGCAGGGTCTTCATCCTCCTCGGCGTCGACCAGGCCTATCGTGCGCTTGAACTTGTCTTGGTACAATTCCGGGTGGCGCTCGTTCATATGAAGTTAGTCTCCGGACCATGTGCGCTAACGAATTGTACTCCACTTGGAACGTCGGATCCTTGAGTGGCGCCGCGAGGCCTGCCACGGCCAGCTCGATCGCTTCTTTCTCGTATAAATGAACCGAATAACATCGGTTCTTGACAGCTTCGAAACGTTGAATGTATTCAGATACCGTCTCTCCTCGCCTTTGCCGAACCTACGTCAGATCGGCAATGCCTGCTTCGGTAGCTTCTGAATGATACTGTATGTGAAACTGCTCCTCTAGCTGCTTCCATGTCCGAACTGAATTTGGGGGCAGCGAAGTGTACCACCCAAAGGCTGGACCCGTGAGAGATTGGGCAAAGAACCTCACAAGTAGCTGCTCTGATGCTGAAACCATACCCAGCTGTGCCAAGTATCGGCTCACGTGCTCGATGGAGCTAGATCCTTCTGATCCACTAAATTTTGTGAAGTCAGGGAGCCGATATTTAGGAGGCAGCGGGATCAGGTCATACTCATTGGGATACGGCTTAGAATAGCCGATTGTTTTCTTCTTCGGCAGGATACCGAACTGATCTCTCAAGATTGCGCTGATCTGATCCACAGTAGGAGCTGTAGAGGTTGAGTTGTCCGGACTCGTCGTAGTGGCATATTTAGTCAGCCACGCCTGTTTCTCAGCATCTGCTCCAGAACTCCCTCCTGCCGTAACTATCGCTCCTGCTCCGGCAATTCCTCCTGTTGGAGTTTGGATCGCGCGCGTCCAGTTGTTGCAGTCCGGCACGTATGTACACACGTATCCATGTGGGATCTCCTTGGGCGGCTCATACAAGAACTGATAGTCGCCAGGATCACCTCCAACCTTGTAGACAACGTATGCCGGTGAACTTTGTTGCTGTGGAGCTGCCATCGCGAATGGCAATGGTGGCCTGGTGTGGAGTGGTATCTCTCCCTGATAAGTCCCTAAAACAGGTCCTGACGGAGAATACTGATGTTTCATGATTTCTTGCACCACATGAAGCGCAACTCGCTCAAGCGTATTCACCAGGCTCTCAGAATGCCGATGTAGAGAATGAGCCACAGCATAGTTAATTTCTTGGCGCATGGCTCTGGTACGTTCCTCCGACGGGAGAGACAGATCTAATCCCTCGAATGCGCCTTCTGGTGTGAATCCTTTGAACCTGATGCCGTGCGAACGGGTCTTCTCAAAAGAGCCGATGAGATCGGCTTCAAAGATGGCCTTCAGCTCATCGTATTTCTTCTTATGCTCTGCAGGTAGATCCTCATACTTGATCGGTTCGTCCGCCATCTTGGCTGCCGATGTTGACGTGGTTGTTGTAGAAAGTGTCCCACCGGGCATGCCAGAATGTGTTGCCTGCCAAAACTCACCGGCGAGCAGTGGTTAAGCAACACGAAGAGCCGGGAGACTCCCACGACCGCTTAGTGGGCCCTGGCGCCTCGCGTCGTCCCGCAAAGTCCTAGCACACGTCCTGGCGGTTGCAAGGGCGTGCCACCTGACCTAGACCTGGTCAGGAAGGTGATGGATTGCTTCGACTAGTCTCCTGCATGGTAGACACGTAAACATTAAATGCGAGCCCGATCGGCTCTCAGGTTGCCCTGTGGATATGCTCAAAGAGCCGATCGCCCCATGGTTCACGTTGGAATTATGATGACATGGGGCTCCTGCTTGATCAAAACAAAGCTAAACCAATCTACGACAGTTTAGGGTTTTCACCGCATGATCGGAACATCCTACGCGTAGTTGGGCCTAGCAGATACGAAAGATGATGGAAACTATCCCTATAAGAGGCCTAAAAACCAACGTTAAGTCAATTCCCGGAACATCCCTTATAGGAACGGTAAAACAACACCTCACGCACTACCGGATCATCCAACCCCAGCATAAAGCCTAATCATGCAGATATTAAACTAATCCTTGAAACAAGGAGCAACTATAATGGATTGGATCTACTAAGTAACGAATAAGCAAGGTGCTGCCCTTACACATGTTCAGGTGTAAGGACAGCTAGATGTCGAAGGACGGCATTGCTAAGCAAATACGCATAAGAAAAGCATCAATGCAAGCCCTAAAACATCTATGGTAAATAGTGCTACTCGCCATCAACAACGCTTCAGCACGAGTAACACAAGGTAATCGAATAAACGTGTACTGCCTAGATCGCAAGATGCGATCTAGGCAGACATGATGCTTACCGGAAGAAACCCTCGAAATAAGGGGTGGCGATGCGCCTGGTTTGTGTTTTTTGTGAACGTGATTGTCCTCGATTTCAATAACCCTAGGTACATATTTATAGTCCAAAGGACTTTCTAATCCGGAAGTACACCTAACCGTGTACGAGCCAAACTCTATCTTTAAGTCTAAAAACGATCTAATAGTATACAGATACACGGGCAATTTAGCCCAAACTCTCGTGCAAGGCCGCTTCAGAGATCCTCCACGCGTATATCCTTCAAACCCATCTCAATTACGGCCCATCTCCTGATTTGGCCAAAATCTGGTGATAACAACACCATGTATAGATAGCAGCACACCAACATCGTTGATATCTATTAACACTTTGCTATTCATTAATGAAGCTATGTATCAGATACTTGCCATGTTAAACTGATTATGGATGCATATAGCAAAGTTCTTGTCAAAGTCTTTTATCGTCTCTGCACTGCGTTTGAGTTCTTTGAGGACAAAAAACGAGCTAAGCTTGGGGGAGTTGATACATCTCAAATGTATCTATTTTTCCAAGCATTTTGCTCAAGGATTTGCTCCGGAATCTCACCATATTTGGATAAAACAGCTGAATCTGACGATGTTTTTAGCAAAAGTCTTCTTTCTATCTGTTTTTACATGAAATAAAACCGGGGAAAAATACCACAGAAGTTTTTCACCAAAAGATGGGCCTTGGAATCACACTAGAGGAGCCACGAGGACCGGTGGCGCGCTCTATGCCAGTGGGCGCACCACTAGGGCCCGTTTGGTCCTCGAGCGTCGTCTCGCCTCCTCCCTTCGCGTGTTGCCTTATATACCCTAAAAACCTACCCTGCTAGAAGCATGATGCTTTTCGCCAAACAGAGCGCCGCCAAGACCACGATCTCCGTTTCGGGGGTCAGATTGATCACGCTCTCCACCTCGGAGAGGGGGATTTCGAGGGCTTCTTCACCATGACCGCCACCAACGTCATCACCAACAACCATGTGCTCACTATCCATCATCATCAGTGAGTAGTTCTCTATATGCCTAAGAGGTGAATGGGGTTTGGATGAGATTGATCATGTAATCATCCATATGTATCGATTTTTGAGGTGTTTGTCTTGAGGATATTCATGTAGAGTGTTGGTACACCTTTGCTATGTTTAATGCTTGTTACTAGGGCGAAGTGACACTATTTTAGTACTGAACCTATATTGCTCTATCATATATATGAGGTTGGTATTTATCTGCAAGGTCTATTGCTTATTATTATGTTGAACATGCGAATCCCTAAAGTGACAATTAGGAAAAAACAAGGGGAATATGCGATAGTTGGAGGATATTGTGTGTTCATGAAACTTAATGCTTTGTTGGACTATTTGAAAGGATAGACCTTAATTGCATGTAGTTCCAAGTTGGCCCCGGTAAAATGGGCAGGCAGGATAAAAGATGTTATCCAAATACTTTTTGTTAGTATGCATAGCTATATTTGCATCACACACCTACAGACAACTGAATTAGAGATGAATGCTATGTTATTAGGATTACATTATATGATTAATATCATTCATGCAACACCCCGCTATCACGTCATGCCTACGCCTTTAGCCACTGAAAGTTACATATCACTACTTTCAGTGAAAACTAGAAATTTGTTGTTGTTGTTTACTACTTGTTCCACTACTTCCAATCAACTGATATAAATCACCACTTGCTTTGTGAGTTTATTGATATATAAGTATGGTTGAGAGTGACGTATCAATTGTTATAGTCTTATTGGTATTCTTGTGTTCCCCTTGAGTCGAACTATAAATTTGGGTACCACTTCCCATCGAAGATTTCAGCGATCCACTATACTTGTGGGCATCAGGGTGGACTACTCCCTCTTCGCAGGAACTTCTCTGTTTCATGTATTTCGTGTTTCATCGCTTTTGTGGGTATACATAATTGGTATAGACACGATGTGGCGACATACTAGTGAACCAGATTGGCCCACCAAAGATGAAGTCGGAAGACCCATCAGGATGCCCATCTACCAAGGTCAAGACGAAGGCCCAACTAGCTAGGCATGTGATGCCCAGAAGTATAGGAGATCTCTGAAATCTTCGATGAGAAGTATTACCCAAGTTTATAGTTTGACTCAAGGGGAAACACAAGAATACCAAGCCTTTTGCAGTTGAGGCGTCACTCTCAACCACACATGTGTATCAATATTCTCAAAAGCAAGTTGTGATTGGAGCAGTTGATACAAAGAAGTGAAAAGTAATCGCAGGTTTCCAGTTTTCACACAAATTAATAACTTGTGAATTTAGAGACTAAAAGTGTAGGCATGAGGTGATAGCGGGGTGTTGCATGGATACGGTTGATCATATAATGAGATATTAATAACTTGGGTTCATCTCTAAGTTTGTTGTGTGTAGGTATGTGCCCAAGGTATAGTTACGCGCACTAACTAAGAGAATTTGCACAACATATATTGTCCTACCTGACCATTTCACCCAGGCCAACTTGGAACTACAATCAATTATGGTCTAACTTTTCAAATAGATCGGAGCAATGCATTAACACTATAAACACATAATATCCTCAAACTACTACATATCCCCCTTGTTTTCCCTAACTGTTACTTCAGGGTTCACATGCAACATAATAACAATAGAAAATAATTTTTGTAGATAAATACCAAACTCAGATATATGATGGGGCAATAGGAATTCAGTACCGAGATCATGTCACTCGCCCTAGTAACAAGCATTAAGCCTAACAAAGTGCATCAACCCCATACAAAAGTATCCTCAAGATGAACCTCCTCAAATATCGCATGATCAATCTCATCTAATCCCCATCCACCTCACAAGCCTATAGGGGACTAGTGATACATGGTGATGGATAAGAAGCACATGGTTGATGGAGATGTTGTTGATTAAGACAAAAAAAATATGGCATCCGGGATCAGTTTTGAGTTTGCATCCGTGTAGAAAAGTATGGCACCCGGGTAGAATTACCATACTTAGTTTTTTTTATCATACTTAGTACTGAGAGGATAAAAAGGGTGAGTATGGCACACGGCCTCAGTTAAGGCATAAAAAGCGGAAATTTAATTCGGCTCCTAGGTGCATATGCTCCCTCTACAATTTTTTTTTCGAAATGTCGAAAATTTTTGACAATTTTTTTATGTACATCTCTACTAAATATGTGCGTTCGTCAAGTTTCGCGGGGAACTAATATTTTGTGTGGTCTATGTAAGAAATAGAAAATTTATCTTCTGAAAAGCCTTATTTTTAGCATTGAATTTTATCTTTTTTACACATGTCACACGATAAGTCGATTTTTCATAAAACGACTTATGAGCGCATAGCACGTGAAAAGGTACATGCGAATTTTTCGTTCCAATTTTAAAAATAAATTCAAAATATATGTAAATGCATTTCAAAATAGAGGTATCAAAACACCACTCTAAAATAAAGACACTCTTCTTACACGAATGGGCCTCGTTCAGACGGTCCAACTACAAGTCCAGTAGTCGAATCCTGTTTCTCTCCAAAACGCAGTAAAACCCATCCTCGGTACAAAACCCTCTTCTCGCCGCCGCCGCCGCCCTTCGCCGGCGAAGTCCGTAGAACCCCGAGATCTCTACAGACCCTTCTCTTCATGGCTTTCCTTCTGCGGCGAGGCGCCGCAGTTGCCGCCCGCTCCCTGCGTGCCGCCGCCGCCTCCTCCGCTTCCACCCCCATCCACCTCCTACGGACCGCCGGATCCCTTGGCGCCGCAAGAGAGCTGCCCACCACGCAGCTTTTCCTTCTCGAGACCCGCAGAGGCTTCGCGAAGGGGAAGAAATCGAGTGAGTTGCCGCACCCGCCCTCCCCAATTTACTCGCTTTTTTGCTTGTTCCTTAGATGCTATTTTCTCGACTGCATAATCCCCCAAATTGGTTAGTGCAATTACTTTGTGGGGGTGGATCATGATATGGATGTAATCCAAGAATTGATTTTTTTTTGTTTGTTGCTGCTTGCCTAGAGAATGATAGTCGAGGTGATACGGTTGAATCCGCCGCTCCTGATATTGGACCGACTGTCAAATCGGCCGCGACCGCACAAATGGAGACTGCGGTCGTCGCGTTGTCGCGAGAGCTGAGTAAACTGCGGACAGGGAGAGCTTCTCCTGGTATAATTATGATCTGCTGTTATTGTTTCTATTGGTCCATGCTGTTGTCTTCTACAGATGCTATAACCAACGTCTCTGCAGGTATGCTTGACCACATCATGGTGGAAACTGCGGATGTTAAAGTTGGATTGAATCGTATCTCTGTTGTTTCTGTCCTAGATTCGCATACACTTTCAGTGATGCCCTATGATCCTAGTGTAAGAACCTTTCTTCCCTTGTACATATAGTAATTTTCGTAAGTTGGTACATTTTGATATCACTTTGGTGCTTTCCATATAGGAGCCTTTAATGTCATAGTTTCGTGTAAATGTGTATGCTTTGGTGTTTGAGATAAAAATGTGTATGATTTATCTGGTCCTAAACCTTAACGATGAATTATTTATAACACGCTGTTCACCATGTTAATGAATCCGACAGTAGGTCATACCAGATTTAGTTAGCACTTAGCACAGAAAGATAGCAGATGCTATATTCTAGTACTGAAATTCTAAGAGCACTCGCAACGTTGTTTAATCCTGTACACTCCAAAGCATCAAAATAATAGGTGTTACAACACGTAAGACAGCTGAATCAATTATAGTTTAACAGCAGAAATGGAAATATGCTCCGCTATGTTCCAATATCTAGCAACTGCTATGCTCAAATTCTCTATTTCTGGATGCTACATCAATGAAATGATACCCGCTACAGCTATCGCAAGCATTACAATGCTATTTGGTACCTTGCTGTTCAGCACTGAAACTTTTCTGCTACTGATTCTAAATACCTGCTGTACAGACAATGAAGTCAATTGAGAATGCAATTGTATCATCTCCATTGGGCATCAATCCAACACCTGACGGCAATAGGATTATTGCACCTGTCCCTCCGTAAGCGTTAATGTTGCTGTTATTGCTTGTGTGCTCAAATTGTTTATCGTAGTTCTGTACTTATCCATAGTGTTAATGTTTCTGTTATTGCTTATGTGCCCCTATTGTTTATTGTAGCTAGCTCTGTACTTATATGCAAGTGATTTAAGAGTTACTTTCTGGGTCAACTACTGTCCACAGACTTGCGATATGTTGCATTCGAATGTTTTATCTTTTTTACTATCTGCACTTCACAGTCTTAAGTTTGTTTTCGTTCTTCTAATTTAATTTTTGTGCATGTGCAGATTGACAAAAGAAACTATGCAGGTAAAGATTAACTAAGCTTTGAACTCATTTTTATTCTTGAAACAACTAAAAAGAAATCTGCTGCCTGAATGTAGGCACTGTGTAAGGTTGTTACTAAATCTGCTGAGGATTTCAAGCAAAGTATTAGAAGAGCACGCCAAAAGGTAATTGTACTTTATTTCTTCAATTAAAATGATTGACGTTGTGAAGCCTTAGTTGGACTAGTGGAATGCCCGTGCTTCGCCACGGCTCCCTACCTTATGCCAGTCACAATATTATATGGATCTCTACTTTATGTAGTTTCACAAATATTACAAGTGTAAATGATGCGCAAAAACATTTAAGTACATAAAAATGACCACATAATATTTAAAATATCATAAGATCATATCACATAATTTAGTGTAATAATTATAAAAGGCAACGAGACCGACATATTATTTCTTATATTATTTATTAAATCCATGCTCTCTTGATCGTGAATAACATATGCTCGCACAACATCCTTTATGTTATTTTCAATGTCATTAGCAAGGTACTTGAGTATGTGTATCAAAAATCTCTTTGTCAACTCGTAGCCATCCTGCACAATCAATCTATCGAGTTAGCATGAAGTTTTATTTTCATAAAAATATAAGAATGTGAACATAAAGTAATCCCGGTGCAAATTGGATGAACAAATCATTTATCGCATGAAAGCATAAAAGAAAATACTAAGTAACCAAACATTTTTTTGCAAATAAATGGAAAATATTATTATCTCTTGATCATTAGGATGATAATACTTTTTTTGTAATGATAACCAATGAAAACCACATGTCAGTGCTTGTTGGTATTGGAGTACTGAGAAAAGTCGGACAATCCTGCTTTCTTCCTCACCCAAATTTCCCCAATTTTAATTTTAAAATAACAAACTTTTCCCAATTTCACATTCTCCCGGCACCACCGCATGGGTTACACATGCCGCCTGTGGGCTGTGGCCACACACGCCGCCAAGGTCACTCGCTGCTTGGCGCCCGTCCACGGCTAGCTCTCTCACGTCCATCCCATCCTCCGGCGCTGAGCCACTCACAATCGGCCTCCACACCTCCCGGCGCACGGTTTCGGCTGCCGGCCTCCCTGCCATTCGGCGGACGGTTCAGGATGCCGACCTCCCCGCCCTCCGGAGCTAAACCACTCCTCCATCGCCCGCACGGTTGTTACTCCGCCGTTGAAGAGTTGCCCGTTCTTTCCTTTGGTTCCCACGCGGGCCCACTATTACTATTTTTGGAAATATTCCTTTACCACAAATGGATAGTTTCGTTGACCTGACTATAAGCAAAAACAAGGTCGACCTCGATGTAGTTCTGTCCGAGATAGAATGGGAAATTAATATGGCATGAACCAGAATCATTCAATAGATCAGTTTGAACCGTAAAATTGGTTTATAATACACAAACTTTACCATTCATTTTTCTCCGCTCTTTCCCATTCTCATGGCACAACAAAAAAAATCATATGATAGAAATTTATTTCTGACATTGCCATATTTTTTATATGATACGAAATTAATTTCTGATATTACCCATAAAAAAAGGTAACAAACAAGCAAAACAGATTTTGGGGGATCCAAGATCCATGAATACATCGGTAATAAAAACAGGGAAATACAGAATCCAAAACCAATTATAGAACAAATAAACAGATCGGAGACTTCAGGGGAGAGAAAAAAATATCGGATCTGCAATCTCAATAAATCAAACATCTCAGACTAATTACTTACATAAGCTAAGCAAGATCACCACATGATCTGAACGGTGAAGTATCCAAAGACATGACAGAAGTCAACAAAGCAGTAATAGGTACAGAATTCCAACACGATTTACACATATGGAGATTAAACAAAAGTTTTATTCAGAACAAACCATCCATTGACGTTTGGATCTGAAGCATTTGTTCTTGAGATTCCCTTCAACAAAAAAAATCTGTTTGAACAAGAACGATTGGCTCAATAAATATAATGGAGTATATGAACAAGAATTTTCTCGCAACATGAAGTAGATAAATAAGATGCATGGACCAACGTGAGCCCTCTCCACGTCGAAATTTACATCAGGCTACAATCATGTTCCACGGTCACAGGTTATCATGAATATATCACAGATTCTCGCATATATTAACAAACAAGCAAAACAGATTTTGGGGGATCCAAGATCCATGAATACATCGGTAATAAAAACAGGAAAATACGTAATCCAAAACCAATTATAGAACAAATAAACAGATCGGAGACTTCAGGGGAGAGAAAAAAATATCGGATCCGCAATCTCAATAAATCAAACATCTCGGACTAATTACTTACATAAGCTAAGCAAGATCACCACATGATCCGAACGGTGAAGTATCCAAAGACATGACAGAAGTCAACAAAGCGATAATAGGATCACCACTTCGTATGTCAAAAAACCACGAACGCGGTGCCGTTGGATGGAGGCGTGGCCCGCCGGTTGCCGGCCGAGGCGCTGGGAAACAAAAAGTTTTACAGCAGTCAGGAAAGCAGCATCTAACACTCCTGTACGTGCTAGCAAGCAACATCAATAGCAATTAGCAGCCGCGGCATACACAAGAAAGCACACGCGCTCATTCTGAGAGCCGAAAAAATTCAGTCGCCCCGTTCATCCAAAGAGCTACCGGCGGTCGCGACGTGCACGCACCATGGGAAAGCCGACTCGCACTGCTACACCTTCCAGATTTGCGCCTGGCAGTCCCACCCATCGGTGCGGCGATGCCACGCCACCGAGTCGGAAACGATGGGTTGCCATGATGATATGCGTGTGGTAAATTGAGTCAAACTGTGATAACTCCATCAAGGTAGTTGTTCCTATTAGCAAGATAAGATAAGATAAGATAAGATAAGATGGTTAGCTATTTTTGAGGAGTGCGGACCGGGTGGTTTGAGGGAGGAAATATGAATTGAAGACATGGGGGGTATTATTGTCCATCCTGAAAATGTGACACCAGGCATTCACCAGTTTACTCTTAATAGTAGATGATATGCGTGTGGTAAATTGAGTCAAACTGTGATAACTCCATCAAGGTAGTTGTTCCTATTAGCAAGATAAGATAAGATAAGATAAGATGGTTAGCTATTTTTGAGGAGTGCGGACCGGGTGGTTTGAGGGAGGAAATATGAATTGAAGACATGGGGGTATTATTGTCCATCCTGAAAATGTGACACCAGGCATTCACCAGTTTGCTCTTAATAGTAGATGATACTAAGAGTATCGCTGCATTATCCAGTCAGTCAATCGTCACCGAGTATATATTTTATTTGGAACTTGCATTTACGAAGCAACCTAGAATTTATGAAATTATGATGTAGCTTTCCTGGTACAATATTTGACTATGACTTCTCTCCAAGTGGATAGCGGTTTGTCATCTGTTTAGAGAGAAGGCACTTACCCAAGCTTGATGTTCTATCCTTTGGTCTATTAGTTCAGCTAGACTTAGAAAACAGACAGTACCTTCATTCCATTTTGATTAGTGGGGGATCTATCTTTCCGTCATGTGCAATATTCAGTAATTTCTGAATATGACTTGTCACTTGTCGTAGCATCTCATCCTTGTTGGCCCAGACTCGGCAATACCTTCGCCGGGATGTTCCCTCGATACGACCTGCAACAGGCTTGTAGCCCATCGAGTACTTTCCGACGAACAACATCGAAGACGAACCGGCAAGACGCGCACATACAAGCCACAAGCAAGCAGCTTGATCGATTCTGGTGGATTGCAACACACGCACGAATTAGCAAAACTTGACTAGATTGCTTTCCTAGCTAGCACTTCATGCACGCAACACCAAACACTGGAACGCTATGGATCGCTAGAGGCCCATATCGAGCCTCGTTTTCTTTCTTTTATTTCTCTCTGGGACAAATCGATTACAGTGGTCGTTACACATATATTTATAGCAGCTAATAGCTCCAAGCCTAATTCTTAGGACTCCTACTTTATTAAAAGGTTTTAAAGAGATATTTCCTAAAATTCTCAGTACTAATTATATCTCTTTAAAACCTTTTAATAATGTAGAGTGAAATGTTTGTACGACTGAAGTACAAGCATTCAGTTTGAAATTTCTCATGTGCTCGGTCTTCCTATTACATCATGTTCAGCTTATTCTTTCCTTGTTCCTTCGATCTCAATGCATTGCCCTTGTGTTTCTAGGCACTTGATACGATAAAGAAATCTTCGTCTAGCATGCCAAAGGATGATATAAAGCGACTAGAGAAGGAAGTGAGTAACTCCACGATGTTTTGAAAAGGAATATGTTGCACGGTATTAAATATAATACATGTTATGTTTCCTCCAGGTGGAAGAAATGACTAAGAAGTTCATCAAGTCGGCAGAGGATATGTGCAAGGCTAAGGAGAAGGAAATCTCTGGAAGCTGAACCTGTCCTTCTAGCTGATGTTAATTTTTTTTTTACCTTCCACAACTTCGATGCAAGTGATGTTGAGCCATTGCAGTTCTGCAGTCATATCCCAGATAAAAGTTTTTTTCTCACGCCATTGTAGCTATAGTATGAGCAATTCGAAACAATGTGTTAGCCGACAAGTGTTGGTGATGGAACTTCGATTCTGGTGCAATTTTCATTCAGGGAGTCACGAATTGATGCTGTGAGAATGAAAACTTGTTTGGCATGTTCATTATAGTTTATTATGGCCATTGTGTACTAGAAGTAATCATGTCTTCTTTCTAGCACTTCTGCAATATATCTGTTGTTGGTTGTCACTTGTCAGTACCTACATAATCTCCATGAAAAGTTTCTTGTAATTTACTCGAGCCACTGCAGTTTTGCAGTCATATCCCAGATAACAAGTTTTTTCTCGCGCCATTCTAGCTATACTATTAGCAATTCAAAACAATGAGTTAGCCGGCAATTGTTGGTGATGGAACTTCGATTCTGGTGTAATTTTCATTCAGGGAGTAACGAATTGATGCTGTGAGGATGAAAACTTGTTTGGCATGTTCATTACACTTTATTATATGGCCATAGTTTAGTACAAGTAACTATGTCTTCTTTCTAGCACTTCAATATATCTGTTGTTGGTTGTTAGTACCTACATAATCTCCATGAAAAGTTTGTTTTTGCTTCAGTTTCGAAAGAAGCCACATTCAGAAATGGTTTATAGAGGCGGTAGTGTCATGGAAGTGGTGAACTTCTCAAAGATACTGAGAATTCAGAGTGAAAGTCACTAACAAGCTGGCTAACGCAACTTAGCCAAAAACATCCAGCAAAACTGTACAAACTCCCAGGCCCTGAACCAAAAACATCATGGCAACTCGGCAAAGTCTTCAAGCTGAAGACCATCACACCAACACCACTCCACTCCACGCATCATCACCCGCTCTACTTCGTCCCCTACTCTTTACAGGCACGCTCGCTGCAAACTACCAAGCCTAAACCAGAGCACAGTCCATCTCATCTCACTACCTAGCTAGTCTCCACGCTTGCCGAACACCGCCCTCGTCAGCGCTCTGATGCCACGCACCCACAGCTCCGCCGCCTCCTCACCGCCCTGGCAAACGAAGTGCACCTCCTTCCCCGTCGCCGTCACCACGCGGAACAGCCCCGGCGCGTACGCGTCGTCGCCTCGACGGCCCTTCCTCTGCCGGTACCGCTGGAACGCCGAGCTGCCCCCGACCTCGGCCTCCACGCACATCACGTTGCGCCGGCTCGACCCGCCCCACCGGAGCACGCCGGCAGCGGCGACCATCCGCAGCGACTTGCCGTGCGGCCTCCCGCGCCCTCCCTTGGTGTGCTTCACGACGTGCGCGCCCTGGAGAACGAGCTGCCGACCCAGCTCGTCCATGATCACGTCCTCGGCCTTGTTGAACGACGCCGTGGCCAGCGCGGACCGCGCCAGGGAGAGCGCCGTCTCGCCGTGCGGGGTCACGATGTCGCACCTGGCGCCGTGGGAGATCAGCAGCTCGCACACGGCCGTGTGGCCTTCCCTGGCCGCCAGCATGAGCGGGGTGTAGCCGTCGCCGTCCGGGACGTTGACATCATAGCCCGTGCTCACCAGGTGACGCACCGCTGCGGCGTCGCCACGCCGGGACGCGCAGTGCAGCGCGTAGAAGCCACCGGCCGGCATGCCCTTCTCCAGCGCGAACTCGAGCATCACCTGCTCGAACAGGTCCCTCTTCTTGCTCTGCTGCGCGAGCCCGATGGCCGTCTCGCCACGCTTGTTGCTCAGTTTCACGTTGGCGCCGGCGAAGACGAGGGCACGGAAGGCGTCCACGTTGCCCTCCTTGGCGGCCGCCATTATGGGCGAGAACCCGTCCGTGTCCTGCTCGTCCACGTCCATGCCAGGCTCGGCGAGCAGCACCTCCAACGCAGCAGCATCGCCACAGCGCGCCACGAACATCATCGGCGAGAACACGTTTCGGTCGCTGGACACAGGGATGGTCCCTGACCAGATTGCGCCAAGAACCGCGCGCTCAAAGCCCACCTTCCAGCCACCAGAAGAGGCGACGGAGGCCGCAGACTCGCCGGCCGAGTTCAGCAGCGCAACGTCTGCTCCAGCCGAAACGAGAACCCTGAGGCAGTCTTCCTGCCTGTGGCGCGCGGCCAAGATGGCAGCTACATCACCACCCTCCGCCCTCGCGTTGACGTCGCAGCCATTGTCCATGAGCGTCTGTAATATCTCCGGCTGGCCGAGGCGCGCGGCCATGTGAACCGGCCTGAGCCTGGTGCTCCTGGACGTCTTCACGGGAGCTTCGCAGTCCGCACCACACGCCAGCAGCGTCTCGATGGCGCCGACGCTGCCGCAGAGGACGGCGTGGTGGAGCACCGTCCGGCCAAGGTGCGTGGCGCCCAGCGAGTACCCGTTCTGCAGGAGCATGCGGAGGATGGAACCCGTGGACTCGTAGTACTCCACGGCGCACCAGGCCGCATCGTAGGGCTCGGCGAGTCCGGCGCCGACGCGCAGCTCCTCACCGGTGGCCGCGTCCCAAGACCAAGCTCCCAGTCTCACCCTGGTGTCCCTCTTCACACCAGCCTAGAAAAGTGGCACAACATGGTGTCAAGCGCAATGTGTATGTATGGTCTGCTTGTGTACAATGCAACACTGCATACCTGAAGTAGCTGACGAACTACTGCGACCTGCCGGCTCACGATCGCGGCAAAAAGCGCTGTGCAGTCGACATTGAGATGCAGCGACGGCTTCAGAGAACGCAGAAGCACCCGGGAGGTGGCGTTTGGATCAACCCCACACTGCAAGCAAGAGAATTGGACGAAATTAGCTGCTGCCTAGGACTTTGAAGTTCGCAATTTTTTATAGCCAAATTTAGGTCTAATCTGCAAAATGTTTCAATTAAACACGGAGGAGGAGCATAAGAACTGGGGCAAATGGCAAAAAAATTTGGGTAAGATCCGCCGAAGCGGGTAGCCTTAACCGCAATGTGCTAGAGGAAAGTCCGAAGACCGTTCCCGTCCCTGTCAGGGGAGATGCCAACCGTCTCTCCTTTTTACGAACACGGAGTGGGTGGTGCGCATTCTGCTTATAAACCGGTCGCACTTTGTCTCAAGTAGCGAGGTGGGACTAAAAGGAAGCTCTCTAGTGCAGTAGTGCCCCATGCGCGCACCCCATGTGCTGCTTGCGCGGCTCCCGACGGCCCAGGCCCAAGCGGAACTGACACCTTATCCAGAAACCATGAGAAACTAGATTCTGCCACCAGTGGCAGCCCAAGCCCAATTTGTGCTAAACAGTTTTTTCCTTGACGATAATATTGAGTCGTTGACATACCTTGACGAGTGTTTCAACCACGTCGACGAAGCCACGAGTGGCGGCGGAGACGAGCGCCTGCACGGCGATGCGCGGGCGGACAAGGTCGGAGCGCATGAAGATGGCCGCCAGGGAGGCCTGCCCCTGCAGCGCCGCCTCCACGATGGCCTCCTCGCAAGCGGGCTGCGACGCGCCGGCGCGCACCAGCAGCTCCGCCACCTCCGCGTGCCCCTCCCTCGCAGCGGCCGTCGTCGGGTACCCGCGGAACACCTTCCCGTTCACGTCCGCCCCCTTGGCCTGCACGCAGCGAAATGAACAATCAGAAAACGTGAAAACAAATGTCTAATGAAATTGATGATCTTATCATGATGGAGCTAAAAACTGTCCACAACGGGCACATGAATTCATGAAATAAAGATGCGCATCCGGTTTAATTTCGCTTTCACCGCACAGTGGTTAGAAGGTACGATGGACCAGGAACGATGACCATTGTCCATCGGGACTCGGAACACCATAGCTGGCCTGGCCGAGCAGGCGACGTCGCTGTTTTACTACTATGTCTAGTCGCGTCGGTGATCGATGCCTGCGTGTGACACCATTGGACTGGGCACGAGAGAGTATCTAGTGCTACCACCCCTTTAGGTGGTACCGTGCTACCGTACAAGAAAACGTATTTTATACGTGTCAAAAAATTATACGAAAAATTGTGAGGACTCATGAAGCATGTCCCTACAACATCCCAAAATTTCATATCCAAAATCGACATGGACACTGAGAAACAAAAAAGAGAAAATCAGCATGAATAGTGTCACTGATTTTCTCTTTTTTGTTTCTCAATGTCCATGTCGATTTTGGATATGAAATTTTGGAATGTTGTAGGGACATGCTTCATGAGCACTCACAATTTTTCGTATAATTTTTTAACACGTATAAAATACGTTTTCTTGTACGGTAGCACGGTACCACCTAAAGGGGTGGTAGCACTAGATACTCCGGTGGCACTGTGCCCGGACTCATTTATGCAAGAGACAGAAGGGGGCCTCCTACTGGCAAGAGGGAATCTGGTCAACATTCCGCAGGCGATGGCGTCGCTATCCATCATCGAGATATGAAATCTTTTATGTCTGTGCCTTGGCTTCATATCAGCGTCAGCTCAATGTTGCAGCAATGTAGCGGGCGCGTTGCGGCATGAGGCAGCAGTAGCTAGAAAGATGACCCCAGCTGGTGGAAAATACCCGGCATTTTAGTTTCTTTCTGTTAAAGATTTCAGCTTGCACATTTGGTCCGGTAGAATTTTAATTTATCACAGGCACTAGTGCTTCACCGTTTCTTTACCGTGTGTTTGTACAAATCGAACAAAATGAATGCATGAACAATGGTGCCGTCCAGCTAGTACGGTGCCATCAAAGTCACACCAGCCCCGTATATATTCTGCAGTTTAACCATCCCTTCGCACGCTGTAACAACAAGATATATGCACCAGGAACTCGCCATTTTCCGGCATTGGCATATCGCACCTATGTAAATACATTGCACTGGGGAGCCAGCGCCGCGCACAGTGATGTTCTAAACAGTAGATGGTCTCCCCATGTCACCATCAATTATCCCACTGGGGAGCCAGCGCCGCGCACAGTGGAAAGCCACACGCACCAGGAAGTAGGAGGCAGACGCCGAGCGCGCGGCAATGGCACGGAAAGGACAGGGAAAGGACGGTGCCGGGCCACGGCTGTGCATGGGCGCCAAGCGCCTGTAGCTGGCTCGCCGAGCTGCAGGGTGTACAGCTGGGCGGCGGCAGAGGGGGCAGGCAGGTCGTGGGCTACGAGACAAGGAAGACGACAGGATAGTACGTGGGTGAGCTCCGTACCAGTAGCCCAACGCTACCTCCCTCCTGAGGTGGCAATGCAGACGCGGCGCGATGCGATCACGCATGTGAATGTGATGCAAATGCACGGGGACAGGTTTCTGCATGTGACACATGCGTTTAGCGCCTTTAATGGCGAGGCCCTCGGCTCTGCCTAGTTGCTTGCCGGGTACTCGGGGCTGGGGGAGGCGGTTTCACGGCGCGAAGAAAATTAACTTGTGTAGATGGCAGATGCATATCTATCTCATGCTCCTCCGAGCATGAAACCGGCAACTGTCGCCATTGCAGGCAGAAGCAATGACGGCTACTCTGTATGACTGTTTACAGGGCCTCTGTATGACTGTTTACAGGGCCTGGTTATCGTTTCATGGCAAGCTGAGATGGTGCAAAAGGTACAGCACGCACGGACGCGTCCCCGTTCCATGCTACCGAGCATGGACGGAGGGCTCCCAGCAGGCTAGATGCTGCAGCTCCCGTTCTGGGACAAGGGCCACGGCCATGGGGCGATGGGCATTCATTGCCCTATGGCAGAGATCAGGGTACATGCGCCGTGCGGTTTGCCTGCGGGCAAAAATTGCTTGACCCGGTGCATGCTCGGCCCCGGCCCATGGCCTGAGCAACCTACTCCTCCCCTGCCGCGGCCACTCCCATTCAATGGCATGGCGCGTCGGCCGCCCCATCACACCGGCGGATCACCCGGACTGCCTGCACGTCTGCACGCCACCATGCGCAGCGCAGGTCCCAGCTCCTGCTAAACACGGTTACTTCATAGTAGAACGATGTTACTTTGACACGTGATGCCGGCAAGCCGGTGGCGTTGTGATTAGGCCCAGGTGGCAACCAAATGCCAAGGCAAAAGTACCATCAGGATCCACCAAATCTGAGGGTTACTGGAGTGTACACTACACAATATACCAAACAACACGGACGTAGGATGGACTCGACTCATGTGGTCTGCGAGATCGAAGAGGGGACGGGGCGACCCTGAGGAGAGGAGGTCACGTGATCTTTAACCCCGACCGCGCTCACGAGGGGAATATATTGGGCTCGGCCAAAGTGTTGAGCTGTGCCTGTTACTGGTGCTTGGTTAGTGTACACTTTAATTAGTGCAGTGTACTACCAGTGCTTTCTACAGATTCATTATGTTATGGGCTGCAGTAAACAAACCAAGGGCTGGGGGTCAGGGTTAAAGTCAAACCCATCTACCCTTGTCCCCCTCTAAAATACTCCATTCTCACTTCTAAGCAGCGGTATACAGTATACTACTCCTAGATTGCATCAGCGTGAGCTACCACAAGACCTTGCAGGAGTAGAAGCAGCTACCAGCGCACCACTTTGTACCGCCGAACAGTAGTAATACTGGAAGATACTTTTGAGGCGCAATGTACTGTTGTACTCTAATTAAAATGCCCGTATGTATGTATGTACAATAAGTATGTACGCTGTACACAGTACAGGCCTACACGTATGTCCAGGACAGTGAAGGCGTGTCCAAGAAGCTTCCCAGCGTAAGCTCTCCATGTCTCCATTACCGCACGATTTTCTATCGTGGCTAGGGAACAAAAATCTGTCCGTACGTACGCGCATTAAAGAGGAGCTGCAAACGCAAACGAAAACGCAAAGCGCGCGTGGTCCCCGTTGCAGCCATGCGGGGCTGGTACTTGGCTTGGCAGCCCCTCTTCCAGAAACCGATTTGCGAGGAAACGGAGTGAAGGCTGGTGAGGGAACACATGATTGGGTTCCGAACTGTATGCCAAATATCTCATGATGGCTTCGTCCTTGCGTCTAATCCTTGTGTTATGGAGAAGGACAGGAGGTGGCCGTAGGGAGTGATTAGCGCGCCGGAGGGGCCGGCCAAGTGCGTATTCAGAGGGGAGGATTGGCATGCGTTCCCCACTTTTTAACATAACTAAAATGAGGACAGGATTTGTCCAACGCGTGCTTTTAAACAGTACACTTAACTATGATGGGCGCGAGGAATGGTACTTCTCGTTTCGCATGGAAGTAGATAGCCTTCTTCTATCTACCCCAGGGACTAGAGATGAGATACAGATGTGTTGTCTTCTGTACTTTCAGAGTTGGCAGCGCCCGCTGAGACCGTTCGAAAAATGTTGTGCAAAATCTGTACTAGCTCGGTAAAGGTAAAGCGACGGCTACGGGAGGAAATGGAGCTATGGCTATGCCTATGCCCTATAGCGCTTCAAATTTGAAGCAGCGCGAGCGCTCGATGCTTCCCCAAATCGGTACAATTTGTCAACGGAAAAAAGTTCAGGCTGAGCTCAAATTCATGGCTGAACGCAGAGCAGAACATGGCGAAAAGCACGGCTATGCTTTCCAAACCGACCAGCGAACGGGAGCACCGGACGTTCCAAGAGCAGAGCAAGCTGCGAAAAATGGCAGTAAAAGCAGAGCAGGGCGGGGGCGGGAGCAGGAGCAGAGGGCACTCACGAGCAGCGCGCGGACGAGCGCGACGTCGCCGTTGCCGGCGGCGAGGAAGAGCGGGGAGACGTCGGCGCGGATCTCCTCGCGGGAGGCGCGCAGCTCGGCGGCGGCGCCCTCCCGCAGCGCCGCCTCCGCCACGCGCCGGGCGTCGAGCCACACCACGCCGGCGTAGTTCACGTCCGCGCGCCCGGACGCGAGCAGCTCCCCGGCCTCCCGCGCGTCGCCGCGCGCGACGGCCTCCACGAGCCGCTGCGACGCCCCGCCCGCGTCGCCCAGCTCCTCCGCCACCGGCCACACCTGCCGGCCGCCGGCGATCGCCGCCGGGCGCAGCAGCACCGCCATTATATTCCGGAAGCTTCGATCTCCTCAAGTGACGGCGGCGGCGTTCCCCCGCGTATCGAACTTACTCTCTCTCTGCTTCGATCTCTCCGTGTGTGGGACACTTGAAACGGGAGGGCGCGCCGGTACCTCGGCAAGGCGTGATTTATAGCGGCCTCTGGACACGGGCGGTGAATGGGGGTAAAGTTACGGCGTGGTAAACTGGTGTGTGGGGTCTGCGTGTAAGTCTAACGCTCGGCTTGTGCCGGTGGCGTGGAGCCGTGAGCCCCGCTGCCCGACGAGCTGTATGTTGGGGTGTGAGCCGCCATGAATTCTGCAGGCTCGACGCGCCGCTTGATTCCGGCTTCGGCCCGGAAGCCACTTTGCGGCGATTTACATAAAATAACCCTTTTATAAAACTATAGTACAGACTGACCCTCCAGGCAAACTATTTCACTCATCTATCCCTTTGTGTGGTACCTCTTTCATGGGCGTCACTCCTCACTGTGTGGCGCCTGTGCGGCCGACGCCACTCTTCCATCCGACATGACACCCTCGACGCTGAGGTGTGCTCGACGCTGACATGGCAGGATGTGTTGCGCCGCTCAAAGTGTGGCGCCCGTGGCAAGGGCTCTCCCCCACCCCCCTCAAATCCCTACTCAAATCTGTTGAAATTCGTCAGATTTACCCGTGGAGATCGTTCCCAACCCGTTCCTTGAGGTAATCTCCTCTGTTCCCCTTCTTTTCATCCATTGATTTTGTGTATTTGGTTGAATCTACATGTGAAATCCTAGATGTGGATTTGGTTGATTTTGAGGGTGGATGTGGATTTGGTTGGATGTTAGGGTTGTTGAAGTAGGAGAAATGGTAGTGTGCTAGTTTGTATGGGAAGATTATGTTGATTATGGTAACTAATGAACACATGTCTGTATGTGTTGTTCCCATTATGCTAGGGGGTGGAAAGAATTGTTCATATTCATCATGTGGACAAGGATGCTTTCTTGAAGGGAAACCTAGAGCCGGACCCGGAAGAGGTTGACTTGGTGTTTGACCTTAGCCCTAGCTTTGCCGAGGTGGTAGCACAAGTGATGGTTGAGTTGAATTGGAATGAGCCAAATGATGGTGTTGAGCTAGAGGGAAGGCATAATGTTGGGTTTGGAATGCACACCCGTTGGAAGACAATGTGTATCAACTCCGAGCAACATTGGTCCGTTTACAAGGAGACGGTGGCCGAGTCACAAGACAAGGCTTTGGAGTTGTTTGCAACCAAGACGGTTGATTCTCGTATCGAGCTTGACCTTAACCGGCCCTTCTCCCCCGTTCAAGAGAGGAGTCCACCACCCATGAGCCAAGAAGAAGCCACCCAATCTCCCATTGTCCGATCTCCCATTGCCCAAGAACCTCCGTTGGACAAGGAGTATGACGAGCATGACGATGGTGATGATGGTTTCGAGATGAATGACAACAATGTCGGTGATTTGGATAAATATTTGACGCAAGAGGAGATGGACCACTCCATTCATTATTCCCGATGCTATGCGTCGGACTCGGATGATGATGGACCCGAAGAGGAACTTGATGAGGATGGCTTGACGGCTAAGGAAGCCGAAAGAGCCGAGATCTTCAAGAAGGTAACCGGACGGGATATTCGGATACCATTGTTCTGTGATGTTAGTCTTGCGGATGGAACCGTGGTTGATGGTGGCAAAAGTTTACTTCTTGGAGCTAGGCCAATTTCGAAAAGAGATGCGGATGGTAGGACGGCTATGATCTCTAAAGGGCTAACATTTGATACCTTCTTGGAATTGAAGATATGGTTGAAGGAGTTCTCGATTAAGCATCATCGCTCTTACATCGTTGTTCACTCGGACTTCAAGAAGCGGTACACGCTAAAATGTGTGGATAAAAGGTGCCCATGGGTTGTCCGTGCAAGACCTTTCAAAAAAGGGCCCTCTTGGCACATAACAAGTTGTGTAGCCACTCACATGTGCCGGGGGCCGAAGCTTGATGGCAAGGATGCGCAGCTGGACCACCGGCAACTCACATCCGAGTTCATTGCATACAAGCTCTCGGCGAAGATATCATCACTTCCTATCATGAGCATTAGGTCCGTGCAAGATACGGTGAAATCCCGCTTTGACTACGACGCCAAGTATGGGAAGGCATGGAAGGCCAAACAAGCCGCATTCAAGATGTTGTACGGTGATTGGGAGGAAGCATACAACCGAGTCCCTAGGTTGTTGTTAGCGATGGCCGCAACTAACTCGGGCATGGTGCATGTGGTGGAGCCTT
Organism: Lolium rigidum; assembly: GCF_022539505.1. Lineage (NCBI taxonomy): Eukaryota > Viridiplantae > Streptophyta > Magnoliopsida > Poales > Poaceae > Lolium > Lolium rigidum. Next base: position 110,162,265 of record NC_061514.1, read on the forward strand.
CCGCAACCAAAATGACATTGCATGAAGGTAAAAGAGTGAGGGTATTTCACCGTGCATTTTGGTCATTCTAGCAATGCACGAGGGCATTCGAACATTGTAGGCCGGTCATAGCTGTCGATGGTACCTTCTTGACCGGGCAGTACAAGGGCAGCAATAGCAAATGATGCGAGCAACCGTTTACTACCATTGGCTTTTGCATTGGTAGAGATTGAGAACAATGATAACTGGCAATGGTTTTTCCATATATTGAGGACGAGGGTCATACCACCATCAAAATAAGTGTGTGTCATCTCGGATCGTCATCAAGGAATTCTCAATGCGGTGGAGCTTGACATTCCCGGGCATGCTCCCTTGCACCACCGATGGTGCATGAGGCATTTTTGTGCAAACTTCTACCGGGCATGCAAGAGGAAAGAGTTTTCTGACCTTCTTCAAGATTGTTGCCTCGCTTACTCTGAGCATCGCTTCGCAAACCTATACAACGGCTTGTTGAAGCACAAAGACCTCAACGCGGGTGGTCCACAGTTTCTGCATAGAAACCTTATATTTAACTCGAAGTGGGCAAGAGCTTATGATGAGGATGGGAGGAGATATGGTCAAATGACAAGAAACATGGCCGAGTGCTTCAACAATGTGTTGAAGGGTGTCCGTGCATTGCCCATGACGGCAATAATTCAATACACATTTGAGAAGTTGAATGTCTATTTCCAAAACTACACCGAAGAAACGGAGAAGGAAATTGCTAGGAACTGCGAGTACCCGACGAAGGTTGAAGAGTTCATGGAATTTCAGGCGAGGAAGGCGGAATCCCAAATGGCTAAATGTTATGACAATGTTGACTGGGTTTACCAAGTGAATGAGCCGGGAGGCACCACACAAGGTGGTGTCCAACATGGAGGTCGGGCTTTTCGTGTGTCCCTAAAGACATGTGAATGCACATGTAGGAGGCCCTCTTTGCTTCATTTGGCTTGCTCGCACTTGCTCACAGCGGCACGCACTAGACGTGTGGACTACAATAACCCGCTCACCGTTCGGGAGTCCGAGTTCTCCATCGAAGCCACAAAGAGGACACGGGCTCCAAGGTTTTCTCCCTACTTGGACCAATCACAATGGCCGGAGTATCATGGAGTGCAAGTTTGGCCAGATCCGGAATGGAAGGTTGTGAAACGTGGAAGAAGTAAGAGAAAGAGGTATCACGGAGATATGGATAGATGGGGTCATTCGGGAAACAAGTTATTCCAAGAGGCTCGCGAGCCAACTAATTGTGGATCATGAAATAGTAAGGGGCACAATAAAAGGAAATGTACATCTGGCAAAAAGTCAAAGGGCAATGATGCTAGCACAAGCCAAGCATCAAGTAGCCAACAAGCTTCAAATCAATCTCCAAGCCAACAAACTCCAAGCCATGGAACTCCAAGCCAACAAACTCCTTCGCAACAAGGTCCAAGACAACAAGCTCCAAGCCAACAAGCCCCAAGGCGACAAGCTCCTAGCCAACAAGCTCCTAGCCAACAAGCCCCAAGTCAACAAGCCCCAAGGAGACAAGCTCCTAGCCAACAAGCCCAAAGCCAACAAGCTCCAAACCAACAAGCCCCAAGGAAACAAGCTCCAAGGCAACAAGCCCCAAGGCATCAATCAGAATGGCAACAAGCTCCAAGGCAACCTAGGATTCATGTAGGGCTTAGTAGAGGTCGCCATGGTGGACGTCGGGGTGCTAGTATGCTAGGATACCTAGCGGGGCCTTATCCGTATGTGTCTCCAATATATTAGTTGCATTGTACTTTCTATTTTCCTATTCCGTGACTAACTTGGGTTTTCAATTTTGTTTTCAGGTATGGCAACTCAACCCACCAAGGGGAAGGGGCGTGGGAGGGCAATGAGAAGGAGGAGTCCATTTTGGAGGAGGCTTTGAGGACGATGCGGAAGAGGGAGAAGGAAGAAGTGGCGAGGAAGGAGAAGGAGGGGCATGAGAAGAAGATGGCCGAGCGTGCCCGTATGCAAAGGGAGTATGAGGAATACATATGGTGCGAGAAGAAGAGGAATGAGAAGCTCCAGGCCGAACGGGACCGTCTATGGAGGGAAAAATTCTAGAGGAACTGGCAACTTGCTCAACTAGTGAGGGAGAGGGCCAATATGATGAACCTAGAGGAGGTGGCTAAGGAGGCTGAGCGCATAAAGGAGGAAAGAGCTCAAGCGGAAGCTTCAAAGACGGAGGAGCGCCACCATTTCTTCGACTCGGTGGTTCAGTTGGGTCGTGACATAAGGGGGAAGGAAGAACTGGCGGAAGAATCTAAGAAGAAGAAGGCGAAGGGGAGGGAGCTTTCGCCACGCAGTGATGTCTCTTTGGCTATGTTCATGTTGTCGAACCTTGATGTTGTATGAACCTTGATCTTGTGGAACCTTGATGTCGTCGAACCTTATTGTAATTCGCACCTTCATGTCGTCGAACCATATGTGTTATCTGAACAATTATGATGTCTCATACATGTTGTGTGCAATGTTGTATTGAAAACTATTGAATTAAGTTAGGATTTTTCATGGTTTTAACACAAGTCAACGTGTGGCGCCCTTGACACTGGCGCCACACCGGAGGGGCGCCACACATATCCATTTATATGTCGAAAACATCCAGGGGCTCCGGACGCATAGTCCTTAGCCGTTTTGGCGAGCCTATTTGTGTGGCTCCCGTGGCGTCGGCGCCACATGGTGAAGTGTGGTGCCCATGGCACCGGCGCCACACATATCAATTTATATGTCAAAAACATCCAGGGGCTCCGGATGCTTAGTCCTTAGCCGTTTTGGCGAGCCTCTTTGTGTGGCTCCCGTGGCGTCGGCGCCACATAGTGAAGTGTGGCGCCCTTGGCGTCGGCGCCACACAAATAGGGTCGCCAAAACGACTAAGTCCCTAGAGAATTGTCTTACAGTATGTTTTGTGCATACATAACAGGATGTGTGGCGCCCTTGCCACGGGCGCCACGCTTTCAAAGTGTGGCGCCGGTGTGAGCGACGCCACACATCCTGCCATGTCAGCGCCGAGCAGACCTCAGCGTCGAGGGCGCCACGTCATATGGGAGAGTGGCGCCGGTCGCATAGGCGCCACACAGTGACGAGTGGCGCCCATGGGAGGGGCGCCACACAAAAGGGTTAGATGAGTGAAATAGTTTGCCCGGAGGGTCAGTCTGTGCTATAGTTTCAGAAAAGGGTTAGTTTTGTGTAAATCGCCCCACTTTGCCTCTTCTTTCCTTAGGGCATCTCCAGCGGCGCGACGCATTTCCGTCGGCCGAAATGGTCGAAATAGACCGCGCGTCCGTTTGCGTCGGCGGGTGGCTCCAGCGGCATGACGCATTTTTTGGCCGAAACATTTTTTTAACATGAAAACATAATTTACATAGTTTAACACATGAAAAAAACCCTAAACGTGTGCGCCTACTGCTTCTCGTCGTTGCTATCGAGCACGATGAGCTCCGGTATCACCCACGGCCAGTTGCCATCCGGGGGAGCGTACGCCGGGCGCGCCAGCGGTGCTGGAGGTGGAGGCGCCCAGGGCTGTGGCTGTGGCGGCGGTGGAGGCGCCCAGGGATGCGGCTGTGGCGGCGGTGGAGGCGCCCAGGGATGCGGCTGCGGCGGCGGTGGAGGCGCCCAAGGATGCAGCTGTGGAGGAGGAGCCCAGGGGTTGTACGGCGGTGGTTGTGGTGCGGCCGAGTCCTGTAACGCCAGTCGAACCGCTTCATCCTCCGACAGGCCCGGCGGCATGACGCCGGTGGCGTAGCGGGGCAACGGTGGCTGCACTGGTGCGTCGTTCTCGGAGACGAGGACGCCGAGCTTCGCCATCTCGTCGTCCGTCATGTTCTCGGGGAAGTCAAATTTGCGGCCCTCCGCCATGGCCTGCTGCCATTCGTGGAAGACGGCCTGGTGCTGTCATCGCTGTCGTCCTTGACCTCCTCGTTATGGTACGCGAGCGCCTCGATGTAGTCGTCATCGTAGTCATCGTTGTCGTTGTACTGCGCGCGCGTCGGCACCTGCTGACGACGCGTCGGCGCATGCTGCCTTCGTGGAAGAATCGGCGGTGGACGGTCGAAGGGAAAATCCCTGTCGCCCATGTAGCCCGCCCTCCTCCTGCTATCTGTCTCGGTCGACAGATAGGTACGCCAACTTTCAGAGTCGATGGCGTACGCCGGATCGGCGCGGAGGTCCGGCGGCAGGTACCGCCTCCTTCGTCGTATCTCCGCGGTCCGATCAGGCTCGCGCGCAGGGACGGGAGGGATGGGCACCCGGTGGCAGCTGAGCCGCCAGCCGCCAGGCAGTTGCACGCCCGACCAACGCTCGCACGGCATCCATTTTCCCGTGCATCGGACACGCTATCGTGACGAGCAGCGGCACCCTCTGCGTCCCCTTGTTGCTGCCTCTGCCGAAGGCCTCGAAGTCGTTCTTCTTCCCCATGGCGCTGCGGCGGTGGTGATGCGAGTGGAGGTGTGGGCGAAGGAGGAACGCGGCCGCTGGACTTTTAACGGCGGCCGCGCCCTGGATACGATGCCATTGAAGGCGGCGCAGAATCCCAGCCGCCGCACGCCAGTGCGCGCGCAGAATAGGCAGCTGCACCATTGATGGCGAGGGAAGCGCTGACCACCGAAGCGATGCCCTCGATGCAGAGTCGTGATACGTCTCAAACGTATCTATAATTTCTTATGTTCCATGCTACTTTTATGATGATGCTCACATGTTTTATACACACTTTATGTCATTTATATGCATTTTCCGGCACTAACCTATTGACGAGATGCCGAAGAGCCAGTTGCTGTTTTCTGCTGTTTTTGGTTTCAGAAATCCTACAAAGGAAATATTCTCGGAATTGGACGAAATCAACCTGTTGTGTGGGCCCCTCGTGACGCCCCTAAACCTACCCTTCCGCCTACTTAAAGCCTTCGTCGCGAATACCCCAGTACCGAGAGCCACGATACGGAAAACCTTACTGATACGCCGCCGCCAATCCCATCTCGGGGGATTCAGGAGATCGCCTCCGGCACCCTTCCGGAGAGGGGAATCATCTCCCGGAGGACTCTTCATCGCCATGATCGCCTCCGGATCGATGCGTGCGTAGTTCACCCCTGGACTATGGGTCCATAGCAATAGCTAGATGGTTGTCTTCTCCTCATTGTGCTATCATGTTAGATCTTGTGAGCTGCCTATCATGATCAAGATCATCTATTTGTAATGCTACATGTTGTGTTTGTTGGGATCCGATGAATATGGAATACTATGTCAAGTTGATTATCAATCTATCATATATCTGTTGTTTATGTTCTTGCATGCTCTCCGTTGCTAGTAGAGGCTCTGGCCAAGTCTGTACTTGTAACTCCAAGAGGGAGTATTTATGCTCGATAGTGGGTTCATGCCTCCGTTGAATCTGGGACAGTGACAGCAAGTTCTAAGGCTGTGGATGTGATGTTGCCACTAGGGATAAAACATCAATGCTTTGTCTAAGGATATTTGTGTTGATTACATTACGCACCATACTTAATGCAATTGTCTGTTGTTTGCAACTTAATACTGGAAGGGGTTCGGATGATAACCTGAAGGTGGACTTTTTAGGCGTAGATGCATGCTGGATAGCGGTCTATGTACTTTGTCGTAATGCCTTGATTAAATCTCATAGTAGTCATCGTGATATGTATGTGCATTGTTATGCCCTCTCTATTTGTCAATTGCCCAACTGTAATTTGTTCACCCAACATGCTATTTACCTTATTGGAGAGACACCACTAGTGAACTGTGGACCCCGGTCCATTCTTTACATCTGAAATACAATCTACTGCAAACTCTGTTCTCTACTGTTCTTCGAAAACAAACATCATCTTCCACACTATACATTTAATCCTTTGTTTACAGCAAGCCGGTGAGATTGACAACCTCACTATTAAGTTCGAGCAAAGTATTTTGATTGTGTTGTGCAGGTTCCACGTTGGCGCCGGAATCCCTAGTGTTGCGCCGCACTACACTCCGCCACCAACAACCTTTCACGTGCTCCTTGACTCCTACTGGTTCGATAACCTTGGTTTCTTACTGAGGGAAAAGTTGCTGCTGTACGCATCACACCTTCCTCTTGGGGTTCCCAACGGATGTGTGCTTTACGCGTTATCAAGCTCTTTTTCTGGCGCCGTTGCCGGGGAGATCAAGACACGCTGCAAGGGGAGTCTCCCACATCCAATCTCTTTACTTTGTTTTTGTCTTGCTTTACTTTATTTTATTTTCTGTTTTGTTTGCTTTCTCTATATCAAAAACACAAAAAGATTAGTTACTTGCTTTATTTCATTTGTCTTGTTTGCTTTCTCTATATCAAAAACACAAAAAAATTAATCACTAGTTTTACTTTATTTATTTCTGTTCTGCTTAGTTTATTTTTATTACTGTTAAAATGAATACTCCTGAGAACACTAAGTTGTGTGATTTCACTAGTTAGGCTTAATGGAAAACAACAAAAATATTAGAGATCTTTATAGTATTTATCTTGAGTTAGGACATGAGGTGTTTGAAGAGAAAATTAAAAAACCCATGGAACTTTGTTTGCAAAATAGTTGTAGCAATGTTATTAGCATGAACTCTTTGAACACTATTATTGCTAATGCTATGGAAGAATTTAAGCTTGGGGAAGCTGGTTTTGATGAGAATTATATTTTTAGTCCCCCAAGCATGGAGGAGAAAATTTACTTTGATGATACTTTGCCTCCCATTTATGATGATAGTGGTATTTTGGTGCCACCTACTATGGAGGATAAAGTTTATTATGATAACAATATGCCTCCTACATTTTATGATTATGGTGATGAGAATAATAATGATAGCTATTTTATTGAATTTGCTCCCACTACAATTAATAGTAATGACTATGCTTATGTGGAGAGTAATAATTTTATGCATGTGGCTCATGATAAGAATGTTTTATGTGATAGATATACTGTTGAGTTTATTCATGATGCTACTGAAAGTTATTATGAGAGAGAGAAACATGGTTATATGCATCTTAATAATATTAAGTTTTCCCTCTTTATGTTGAGAATCTTGAAGTTGCGCTTGTTTTATCTTCCTATGCTTGTTACTATGTGCTTATTTGATTTATTTTCTTACAAGATTCCTATGCATAGGAAGTGGGTTAGACTTAAATGTGTTTCATATTTGCTTTTTGATGCTCTCTTATATTCAACTCTCATCTTTATGTGAGCATCATTAAAATTACTGAGCCCATCTTAATGGCTATAAAGAAAGCACTTCTTGGGAGATAACCCATGTTATTATTTTACTACAGTAATTTTGTTTTATATTTGAGTCTTGGAAGTTGTTACTACTGTAGCAACCTCTCCTTATCTTTATTTTATTGCATTGTTGTGCCAAGTAAAGTCTTTGATAGTAAGGTTGATACTAGAATTGGATTACTGCGCAGAAACAGATTTCTTGCTGTCACGAAATTTAGCAGCCCCATCTGTAGATAACCCAGAAAAATCTGCCAATTTACGTGCGTGATCCTCAGTTATGTACGCAACTTTCATTCAATTTGAGCATTTTCATCTGAGCAAGTTAAGTGCCCCCGAAAAATTCGTCTTTACGGACTCTTCTGTTTTGATAGATTCTGCCTTTTATTTCGCATTGCCTGTTTTGCTATGTTTGATAGATTTATTTGTTCCATTAACTTTCAGTAGCTTTGTGCAATGTCCAAAAGTGTTAAGAATGATTATGTCACCTCTGAATATGTGAATTTTTGATTATGCACTAACCCTCTAATGAGTTGTTTTGAGTTTGGTGTGGAGGAAGTTTTCGAGGGTCAAGAGAGGAGGATGATACAATATGATTAAGAAGAGTGAAAAGTCTAAGCTTGGGGATGCCCCCGTGGTTCATCCCTGCATATTTTAAGAAGACTCAAGCATCTAAGCTTGGGGGATGCCCAAGGCATCCCTTCTTCATCGACAACTTATCAGGTCACCTCTAGTGAAACTATATTTTTATTCCGTCACATCTTATGTGCTTTACTTGGAGCGTCTGTATGTTTTTATTTTTGTTTTTGTTTGAATAAAATCGGATCCTAGCATTCTTTGTTTGGGAGAGAGACACGCTCCGCTGTTTCATATGAACACATGTGTTCTTAGCTATCCTTTTAGTGTTCATGGCGAAGGTTGAAACTGCTTCGTTCATTGTTACATGGTTGGAAACAGAAAATGCTGCATGTGGTAATTGGTATAATGTCTTGAATAATTTGATACTTGGCAATTGTTGTGCTCATATAGATCATGTTTAAGCTCTTGCATCATGTACTTTGTACCCATTAATGAAGAACTACCATAGAGCTTGTTAAAATTTGCTTTGCATGATTGGTCTCTCTAGAGTCTAGATATTTTCTGGTTAAGGTGTTTGAACAACAAGGAGACAATGTAGAGTCTTATAATGCTTGCAATATGTTCTTATGTTAGTTTTGCTGTACCGGTTTATACTTGAGTTTGCTTCAAACAACCTTGCTAGCCCAAACCTTGTATTGAGAGGGAATACTTCTCGTGCATCCAAATCCTTGAGCCAAAAACTATGCCATTTGTGTCCACCATACCTACCTACCACATGGTATTTCTCTGCCATTCCAAAGTAAATTACTTGAGTGCCACCTTTAAAATTCTATTCCTTGTCTTTACAATATATAGCTCATGGGAAAATAGCTTTAAAAACTATTGTGGTATTGAATATGTCTTATGTGTCTTATCTCTTATAAGTTGCTTGTTGAGCGATCACTACAAGAAAAGTTGCCATGGCCGACGAAGTTGAAGTCGCGCTGTGGTTGCTGGTGTACCATGGCCGACGATTTTGGTCCCTCCGTGGTGCATGTCAAAACTTTTTTTTTCTCGTTTTTGAGGCCACCTAGCCCGACGAAAGCGGCCAAAACGTCGCGTATGGTGGCCCGGGACGTGGTGCATCGCGAATTCTCGGGTTCGCCGGCCGAGTCAACGCAAATCCGCACCGCCGAGGGATGTAGGGCCCAGATGGCAGCCTCTCTGGCATTGTTTTTTTTCTCGATCGCGCCATCTCGTTCAACGTTCTCCGATCGAGCCGTTTACGATGCGGGATCATGGGTCCCGCATGTCATCCTCTATGAACCAAAATTCTTTCTATTCTTGGATTTTTTTTGACCCCCGATTTCTGGCTACTTCCTTTTTCTTTTGATCCCTTGCCGCCTTGGAAACGTTGAGACCGGCTCGCTGCTAAATGGGACCCGCATGTCATCCTCTATGTGCAATCAACTTTCTTTTCTTGGAGTTTTTTTTGGCACCTCAAATTTGGTCACTTGCCTTTTTCTTTCGATCCTGCCGCCTCTCAAACGAGTGATACCGCCGCTGTTGCACCTCGCCAGGACCCGCATGTCATCCTCTATGTACTATAAAACTTTATTTTCTTGAATTATTTTTGGCACCTCATATTTGGTCACTTACCTTTTTCTTTTGATCCTTGCCGCCTTGGA
>NC_061514.1:110171854-110267211 GCF_022539505.1 Lolium rigidum
CTTTGATTGATCGGGCATACTACCTAAGTCCTATTACTTATGTATCATCAGGTATGAAGAGGAGACAAGCATCGCACGAGGAGGAGAGGAGCAGCTGGACTTGAAGATGGACGTGGAGCTGGACATGAAGATATCTCATGGACGCGCGAGGGAGGAGCGGGAGGCATGCGCGAGAGGAGAAGACGAAGTCCAGGACGGCCCAGCACCCGGTCAGACCGGCCGCCACACCGGCGCGCCCGGTCCCTGGCCCGGTCCGACCGGGCGGCATGCCAGATCCACCCCGGCGCCTGATACGTCTCCGACGTATCGATAATTTCTTATGTTCTATGCCATATTATTGATGATACCTACATGTTTTATGCACACTTTATGTCATATTTGTGCATTTTCTGGAACTAACCTATTAACAAAATGCCGAAGTGCCGATTCTTGTTTTACGCTGTTTTTGGTTTCAGAAATCCTAGTAACGAAATATTCTCGGAATTGGACGAAACGAAGACCCAGGGGCCTATTTTTCCACGGAGCTTCCAGAAGACCGAAGAGGAGTCGAAGTGGGGCCACGAGGAGCCGCCACCATAGGGCGGCGCGGCCCAGGTCTTGGCCGCGCCGACCTGTGGTGTGGGGCCCTCGTGTGGCCCCCCACGTTGCCCTTCCGCCTACTTAAAGCCTCCGTCGCGAAACCCTGATGCAAAGAACCACGATACGGAAAACCTTCCAGAGACGCCGCCGCCAATCCCATCTCGGGGGATTCTGGAGATCTCCTCCGGCACCTGCCGGAGAGGGGATTCATCTCCCGGAGGACTCTACACCGCCATGGTCGCCTCCGGAGTGATGAGTGAGTAGTTCACCCCTGGACTATGGGTCCATAGCGGTAGCTAGATGGTTGTCTTCTCCTCATTGTGCTTCATTGTTGGATCTTGTGAGCTGCCTAACATGATCAAGATCATCTATCTGTAATTCTATATGTTGTGTTTGTCGGGATCCGATGGATAGAGAATACCATGTTATGTTAATTATCAAGTTATTACCTATGTGTTGTTTATGATCTTGCATGCTCTCCGTTACTAGTAGAGGCTCTGGCCAAGTTTTTGCTTTTAACTCGAAGAGGGAGTATTTATGCTCGATAGTGGGTTCATGCTCGCATTGACACCAGGACGAGTGACGAAAGTTCTAAGGTTGTCGTTGTGTTGTTGCCACTAGGGATAAAACATTGGCGCTATGTCCGAGGATGTAGTTGTTGATTACATTACGCACCATACTTAATGCAATTGTCTGTTGCTTTGCAACTTAATACTTGGAAGGGGTTCGGACGATAACCCGAAGGTGGACTTTTTAGGCATAGATGCGGTTGGATGGCGGTCTATGTACTTTGTCGTAATGCCCAATTAAATCTCACTATACTTATCATGACATGTATGTGCATTGTTATGCCCTCTCTATTTGTCAATTGCCCGACTGTAATTTGTTCACCCAACATGCTTTTATCTTATGGGAGAGACACCTCTAGTGAACTGTGGACCCCTGTCCATTCTTTTAATACTGAAATACAATCTGCTGCAATATTTGTTCTTTACTGTTTTCTTGCAAACAATCATCTTCCACACAATACGGTTAACTCTTTGTTACAGCAAGCCGGTGAGATTGACAACCTCACTGCGTTTCGTTGGGGCAAAGTACTTTGGTTGTGTTGTGCAGGTTCCACGTTGGCGCCGGAATCTCTGGTGTTGCGCCGCACTACATCCCGCCGCCATCAACCTTCAACGTGCTTCTTGACTCCTACTGGTTCGATTAAACCTTGGTTTCTAACTAAGGGAAACTTGCCGCTGTGCGCATCACACCTTCCTCTTGGGGTTCCCAACGGACGTGCCAACCACACGCATCAAGCAAATTTCTGGCGCCGTTGCCGGGGAGATCAAGACACGCTGCAAGGGGAGTCTCCACTTCTCAACCTCTTTACTTTGTTTTTGTCTTGCTTTACTTTATTTACTACTTTGTTTGCTGCACTAAATCAAAATACAAAAAAAGTAGTTGCTAGTTTTACCTTACTTGCTATCCTGTTTGCTATATAAAAACACAAAAAAATTAGTTGCTAGTTTTACTTTATTTACTGTCTTGCACTCTATATCAAAAACACAAAAAATTAGTTTACTCGCATTTACTTTATCTAGTTTATTTTATTTACTACTGCTAAAATGGCCACTCCTGAAAATACTAAGTTGTGTGACTTCACTAGCACAAATAATAATGATTTCCTATGCACACCTATTGCTCCACCTGCTACTACAGCAGAATTCTTTGAAATTAAACCTGCTTTACTTAATCTTGTTATGCGAGAGCAGATTTTACGGCGTTAGTTCCGATGATGCTGCTGCCCATCTCAATAATTTTGTTGAACTATGTGAAATGCAAAAGTATAAAGATGTAGATGGTGACATTATAAAATTAAAATTGTTCCCTTTCTCATTAAGAGGAAGAGCTAAAGATTGGTTGCTATCTCTGCCTAAGAATAGTATTGATTCCTGGACTAAATGCAAGGATGCTTTTATTGGTAGATATTATCCCCCTGCTAAAATTATATCTTTGAGGAGTAGCATAATGAATTTCAAACAATTAGATAATGAACATGTTGCTCAAGCTTGGGAAAGAATGAAATCTCTGGTTAAAAATTGCCCAACCCATGGAGTCGACTACTTGGATGATCATCCAAACCTTCTATGCAGGACTGAATTTTTCTTCGCGGAATTTATTGGATTCAGCTGCTGGAGGTACCTTTATGTCCATCACTCTTGGTGAAGCTACAAATCTCCTTGATAATATGATGATTAATTACTCTGAATGGCACACGGAAAGAGCTCCACAAGGTAAGAAGGTAAATTATGTTGAAGAATCCTCTTCCTTGAATGATAAAGTTGATGCTATTATGTCTATGCTTGTGAATGATAGGACTAATGTTGATCCTAATAATGTTCCATTAGCTTCATTGGTTGCCCAAAAAGAACATGTTGATGTAAACTTCATTAAAAATAATAATTTCAACAACAATGCTTACCGGAACAATTCTAGTAATAACTATAGGCCATATCCTTATAATAATGGTAACGGTTATGCTAATTCTTATGGGAATTCTTACAACAATAATAGGAATACACCCCCTGGACTTGAAGCCATGCTTAAAGAATTTATTAGTACACAAACTGCCTTTAACAAATCTGTTGAGGAAAAACTCAATAAAATTGATATTCCCGTTTCTAGAGTTGATAGTCTTGCCTCTGATGTTGATCTTTTGAAATCGAAAGTTATGCCTAACAGGGATATTGAAAATAAAATTGTTACTACAGCAAATGCCATTCAAGTTAGAATTAATGAGAATATAAGATTAATGGCTGAACCTAGCGTGCTAGGTGGGATAGAGAAGAAAATGAAAAACTAGCTAAAGAGAAAAATATAGCTAAAGTTTGGACTATCACCACCACTAGCAATGCTAATGAATCATATGTTGCTGCACCTCCTACTATCAATGGTAAAATAATTGGTGTTGGCAATGCTTCTACTCCTAGTGCAAAGCGCGCAAAATTACCTGAAGCCTGCTAAAGCTACTCGAAACTGCCTGTGATAAAACTCGCTGAAATTTTTTCCAACCTTGGGGATGATAATCCCATTGCTTTAGATTGTAATGATTTAGATTTTGATGATTGCCACATCTCTGAAGTTATAAAGTTCTTGCAAAAACTTGCTAAGAGTCCCAATGCTAGCGCTCGTAAACTTGGCTTTCACAAAACATATTACAAATGCTCTCATAAAAGCTAGAGAAGAGAAACTAAAACTTGAAACTTCTATTCCTAGAAAGCTAGAGGATGGTTGGGAGCCCATCATTAAAATGAGAGTCAAAGATTTTGATTGTAATGCTTTATATGATCTTGGTGCAAGTATTTCTGTTATGCCTAAAAAAGTCTATGATATGCTTGACTTGCCACCATTGAAAAACTGTTATCTTGATGTTAATCTTGCTGATAATGCTAAAAAGAAACCTTTGGGGAAAGTTGATAATGTTCATATTATGGTTAACAATAACCTTGTCCCCGTTGATTTTGTTGTCTTGGATATTGAATGCAATGCATCTTTCCCCATTATATTGGGAAGACCTTTTCTTCGAACCGTTGGTGCTACTATTGATATGAAGGAATGTAATATAAAATATCAATTTCCTCTCAAGAAAGGTATGGAACACTTCCCTAGAAAGAGAATGAAGATACCTTATGATTCTATCATTAGAACAAATTATGATGTTGATGCTTCATCTCTCGATGTTACTTGATACACACTTTACGCGCCTAGCTGAAAGGCGTTAAAGAAAAGCGCTTATGGGAGACAACCCATGTTTTTACCTACAGTACTTTGTTTTATATTTGTGTCTTGGAAGTTGTTTACTACTGTAGCAACCTCTCCTTATCTTAGTTTTGAGTTTTGTTGTGCCAAGTAAAGTCTTTGATAGTAAAGTAAGTACTAGATTTGGATTACTGCGCAGTTCCAGATTTCTTTGCTGTCACGAATCTGGGCTGTTCTCCCTGTAGGAAGCTCAGAAAATTAAGCCAATTTACGTGCATGATCCTCAGATATGTACGCAACTTTCATTCAATTTGATCATTTTCATTTGAGCAAGTCTGGTGGCCTAATAAAATCCATCTTTACGGACTGTTCTGTTTTGACAGATTCTGCCTTTTATTTCGCATTGCCTCTTTTGCTATGTTGGATGAATTTCTTTGATCTATTAATGTCCAGTAGCTTTATGCAATGTCCAGAAGTGTTAAGAATGATTGTGTCACCTCTGAACATGTGAATTTTTATTATGCACTAACCCTCTAATGAGTTGTTTCGAGTTTGGTGTGGAGGAAGTTTTCAAGGATCAAGAGAGGAGTATGATGCAATATGATCAAGGAGAGTGAAAGCTCTAAGCTTGGGGATGCCCCGGTGATTCACCCCTGCATATTATAAGAAGACTCAAGCGTCTAAGCTTGGGGATGCCCAAGGCATCCCCTTCTTCATCGACAACATTATCAGGTTCCTCCCCTGAAACTATATTTTTATTCCGTCACATCTTATGTACTTTACTTGGAGCGTCTGTTTGTTTTTGTTTTTTGTTTTGTTTGAATAAAATGGATCCTAGCATTCACTTTATGGGAGAGAGACACGCTCCGCTGTAGCATATGGACAAATATGTCCTTAGGCTCTACTCATAGTAATCATGGCGAAGTTTCTTCTTCGTTAAATTGTTATATGGTTGGAATTGGAAAATGATACATGTAGTAACTCTAAAATGTCTTGGATAATTTGATGCTTGGCAATTGTTGTGCTCATGTTTTAAGCTCTTGCATCATATACTTTGCACCCATTAATGAAGAAACACTTAGAGCTTGCTAATTTGGTTTGCATATTTGGTTTCTCTAGAGTCTAGATAATATCTAGTATTGAGTTTTGAACAACAAGGAAGACGGTGTAGTGTCTTATAATGTTTACAATATGTCTTTTATGTGAGTTTTGCTGTACCGTTCATCCTTGTGTTTGTTTCAAATAACCTTGCTAGCCTAAACCTTGTATTGAGAGGGAATACTTCTCATGCATCCAAAATCCTTGAGCCAACCACTATGCCATTTGTGTCCACCATACCTACCTACTACATGGTATTTATCCGCCATTCCAAAGTAAATTGCTTGAGTGCTACCTTTAAAATTCCATCATTCACCTTTGCAATATATAGCTCATGGGACAAATAGCTTAAAAACTATCGTAGTACTTGAATATGTACTTATGCACTTTATCTCTTATTAAGTTGCTTGTTGTGCGATAACCATGCTTATGGGGACGCCATCAACTATTCTTTGTTGAATATCATGTGAGTTGCTATGCATGTCCGTCTTGTCTGAAGTAAGAGAGATCTACCACCTTTATGGTTGGAGCATGCATGTTGTTAGAGAAGAACTTTGGGCCGCTAACTAAAGCCATGAATCATGGTGGAAGTTTCAGTCTTGGACACATATCCTCAATCTCATATGAGAATAATAATTGTTGCCACATGCTTATGCATTTAAGAGGAGTCCATTATCACGTTGTCCATGTTGTCCCGGTATGGATGTCTAAGTTGAGAATAATCAAAAGCGAGAAATCCAAAATGCGAGCTTTCTCCTTAGACCTTTGTACAGGCGGCATGGAGGTACCCCATTGTGACACTTGGTTAAAACATATGCATTGCAAATATCCGGTAGTCCAAGCTAATTAGGACAAGGTGCGGGCACTATTAGTATACTATGCACGAGACTTGCAACTTGTAAGATATAACTTTCATAACTCATATGCTTTATTACTACCGTTGACAAAATTGTTTCATGTTTTCAAAATAAAAGCTCTAGCACAAATATAGCAATCGATGCTTTCCTCTTTGAAGAACCATTCTCTTTACTTTTATGTTGAGTCAGTTCACATATCTCTCTCCACCTCAAGAAGCAAACACTTGTGTGAACTGTGCATTGATTCCTACATACTTGCATATTGCACTTATTATATTACTCTATGTTGACAATATCAATGAGATATACATGTTACAAGTTGAAAGCAACCGCTGAAACTTAATCTTCCTTTGTGTTGCTTCAATACGTTTACTTTGATTTATTGCTTTATGAGTTAACTCTTATGCAAGACTTATTAATGCTTGTCTTGAAGTACTATTCATGAAAAGTCTTTGCTTTATGATTCAGTTGTTTACTCATGTCATTACCATTGTTTTGATCGCTGCATCCACTACATAGTTTACAAATAGTATGATCAAGGTTATGATGGCATATCACTTCAGAAATTATCTTTGTTATCGTTTTACCTGCTCGGGACGAGCATAACTAAGCTTGGGGATGCTTGATACGTCTCCGATGTATCGATAATTTCTTATGTTCTATGCCATATTATTGATGATACCTACATGTTTTATGCACACTTTATGTCATATTCGTGCATTTTCTGGAACTAACCTATTAACAAGATGCCGAAGTGCCGATTGCTTGTTTTCTGCTGTTTTTGGTTTCGAAATCCTAGTAACGAAATATTCTCGGAATTGGACGAAACGAAGACCCGGGGGCCTATTTTTCCACGGAGCTTCCGGAAGACCGAAGAGGAGTCGAAGTGGGGCCACGAGGAGCCGCCACCATAGGGCGGCGCGGCCCGAGTCTTGGCCGCGCCGACCGTGGTGTGGGGCCCTCGTGTGGCCCCCACGTTGCCCTTCCGCCTACTTAAAGCCTCCGTCGCGAAACCCCGATGCGAAAAACCACGATATGGAAAACCTTCCGGAGACGCCGCCGCTGCCAATCCCATCTCGGGGGATTCCGGAGATCTCCTCCGGCACCTGCCGGAGAGGGGATTCATCTCCCGGAGGACTCTACACCGCCATGGTCGCCTCCGGAGTGATGAGTGAGTAGTTCACCCCTGGACTATAGGTCCATAGCGGTAGCTAGATGGTTGTCTTCTCCTCATTGTGCTTCATTGTTGGATCTTGTGAGCTGCCTAACATGATCAAGATCATCTATCTCGTAATTCTATATGTTGTGTTTGTCGGGATCCGATGGATAGAGAATACCATGTTATGTTAATTATCAAGTTATTACCTATGTGTTGTTTATGATCTTGCATGCTCTCCGTTACTAGTAGAGGCTCGGCCAAGTTTTTGCTTTTAACTCCAAGAGGGAGTATTTATGCTCGATAGTGGGTTCATGCCGCATTGACACCAGGGACGAGTGACGAAAGTTCTAAGGTTGTCTTTGTCTTGTTGCCACTAGGGATAAAACATTGGCGCTATGTCCAGAGGATGTAGTTGTTGATTACATTACGCACCATACTTAATGCAATTGTCCGTTGCTTTGCAACTTAATGCTTGGAAGGGGTTCGGACGATAACCTAAAGGTGGACTTTTTAGGCATAGATGCAGTTGGATGGCGGTCTATGTACTTTGTCGTAATGCCCAATTAAATCTCACTATACTTATCATGACATGTATGTGCATTGTTATGCCCTCTGTATTTGTCAATTGCCCGACTGTAATTTGTTCACCCAACATGCTTTTATCTTATGGGAGAGACACCTCTAGTGAACTGTGGACCCCGGTCCATTCTTTTAATACTGAAATACAATCTGCTGCAATATTTGTTCTTTACTGTTTTCTTGCAAACAATCATCTTCCACACAATACGGTTAACTCTTTGTTACAGCAAGCCGGTGAGATTGACAACCTCACTGTTTCGTTGGGGCAAAGTACTTTGGTTGTGTTGTGCAGGTTCCACGTTGGCGCCGGAATCTCTGGTGTTGCGCCGCACTACATCCCGCCGCCATCAACCTTCAACGTGCTTCTTGACTCCTACTGGTTCGATTAAACCTTGGCTTCTAACTGAGGGAAACTTGCCGCTGTGCGCATCACACCTTCCTCTTGGGGTTCCCAACGGACGTGCCAACCACACGCATCAGCGCCGACCGAGCGCCACGCTGATGCCAACCGGAGGGGTTACTGCGCCACAATTCCCGAGCCCGGTTGGAACCCGGTCCCTGGCCCGGTTTGAACCGGCCAGCCCGGTCCCAGGCCCGGTCGACCAGCCTCCAGACCGGTCGTGTCCGAGTCTGTCTCGACCGGATCTATTCGGGTCGGTTATTCTTGTATCTTTTGACCGAAGTCGTCCCGGACGCCTATATAAGTGCCCGGGACGCCCCCTAGCTGCTTTAGACCATGTTTAAGATAAACCCTAGTTCTTAGTTGTTTGCTTTAGCAAAACTATTGAATCCCTACACCATATTGCTTGATATTGTGTAGATCCGAAAGTCTTGTGTGATCTGTTGTTCCATTGGGAATTAGTAGATTGCAACTTACCGCTTCGTGGTCGGCGGCTACGTGCGCAAGTGTGTGGAGTTGCGAATATCTTGCAGGGTTGAGAGCTGTTGCATTGGCGACAGGGACCAATCGAGAGATCTCGTTGCGTCATACAAGTTTTCATCCACTACATCGTCGTGTTCCTTCGCTGCTATCACCCCGTGATCATCATCACCTCCGTTGCTTACTGAGAAGATCGGGCCACCCCTTATCAGTTTGCGTCGCGCTGCTGGAGATGCCCTTATCGACTGGCTCGATTCCTTTACGACCGTGGGTATATGTTTCATTGCATCATAGAAAATGAAATGTATGTTTTCAAGATATTAACACGAAACTCTATGAAAATGAAGCGAAATTAATTCTTAGGAAGCGAAGTGCACTACGGATCTATGAATAGAATAACTAGCTGTTGGATCTACTAATAGAAATAGAGAAAAATATGAAAATTGTGAGGATAAAGGGGAAAAATTAATAGAGGTTATTAGGAAATCTCGGGGCAACCACCTTAGGAAAAGATTACAATGTAAGTTTCCTTTTTTAATATTAGAGAGATAACTGCTCCTGGTAGGCCAAAGTGTCTAGAGGATACTATTATTCCTTTAAAAGTTGATTACATTGGTTTCCAGGAGACCAAGAAATAGAAGTTTACTAAATCTTTTCTAAAAAATATTTTGGGAAATAGGAATTTTGAGTGGAATTTTATGCCTGCGGTTGGTACTGCTGAGTTGGCGTAAATAGTGATGCTTTTTAGGTTATTTCTTCGGATATTAAATCTTTCTCTGTTAGCACAGTAGTTAGGATAAAAAGTTCTAGTATAGTTGTTAGACTTACTACAGTGTATGGTTCTCCTTATGAGAACGAAAATGATACTTTTATTTCAGAACTCCATGAGTTGTTTTTAAGTTGGATGGACCTGCCATGATTGGTGGAGATTTTAATCTAGTCAGGTCCCAAAGTGACAAAAGTAATGGTGTTATAGATTTTAAATGGGCTGATAAATTCAATGCTTGGGTAGATATGTGGGCTCTAGTGGAAATTGGTTTGGCTGGTAGACCTTTTACATGGAGTAATAATCAAAGTAATATGATCACGAGTAGGATTGATAGATTTTTTTGTAATACTAGTTTTGAAGCCTTATTTCCTTTAGGGAATGCAAGGGCTTTATCCAGGTTGGGGAGTGATCATACTCCTATAATCTAGGACTCTAGAGAAGTTGTTATTCCTAGGAAGAGTAGTTTTAAATTTGAGAAATGGTGGAGCACTAGAGTAGATTTTTTTGGATGTTGTGGTAAAGGCTTGGTCTATTCAAGTACATAGCAGTAACCCACTTGATCTCTGGCAAGCTAAAGTGAGGTGTTTTAGGAGCTCTGCAAAAGGGTGGAGTGCAAACACATATGTTGATATTAGGAAAAAGAAAAAAATCCCTTATGGAGGAATATGACACTAGATATTAAAGCTGAAAGTCAAGAGCTCCTAGCTGGTGAGGCTGAGAGGTTTAAACAGATCCTTGCTGAACTGAGTTCCTTTTGGCTTATTGAATAAATAAAAGCTAAATAACGTTCTAGGGACAAAGATATATGTGAAGGGGATAGGAATATAGCTTATTTTCATGCTTTAGCTAACCAAGGGAGGAGAAAGAAAATGATTCATGTGTTAGATGGTCCTGAGGGCCCTGTAACTGAAACAAAAGAAATGTTAGAGATAGCTAAAAACTATTACAAAAATCTGTTTGGTGCTGAAGATAGACCTGATATTAGGCTTTTAGATGATTTCTTTCTACCTGAAGAAAAAGTAACTCTAGAAGAAAATTATATGCTAGGGAGTAGATTTACTTTAGAAGAAGTGAAAGAGGTTGTCTTTGGTTCCTATGCTGATGGGGCACCTGGGCCAGATGGTTTGTCTTTTTTAGATTGAATTTTGCTATGATTACTTTGATCCCCAAGGAAAGTGACGCTAGAACTATGAAGAAGTTAAGACCTATTAGTTTGCTTAATTGTAGTTTTAAGATTTTCTGTAAAGTTTTGACAAATAGGTTAGCTAAGATCATACGTAGATTGATTTCTCAGAATCAATCTGCCTTTATTAAGGGGAGGTATATTCTAGAGAGTGTTGTTACTGCACATGAAATTGTACATGAGGTGCATAGGAGGAAAATGGAAGGTTTTGATTTCAAAATTGACTATGAAAAAGCTTATGATAGAGTTAATCTAGATTTATTGTATTAGATCTTGCAGCTTGGAGGCTTTAGCCCTTTTTAGATTAGGCTTATTAAACAAATTACCACAGGTGGTTTTGTTGGTGTTAAAATCAATGAAGTAGAAAGTGATTTCTTTCTCTATTAGGGGCCTTTGTCCTGAATTTGTTCCTGGGGGTTGGTTTGTCTTCAGTATGTTGATGACACTCTTCTTTTCCTTGAAAAGAGTAACATGATTGCAACTAACATGAAGTGGATTTTAACCTGTTTTGAGCAAATCTCTGGCATGAGAATTAATTATCATAAGAGTGAGTTGATACCTATTAATGTAGAGGTACAAGAGTGCTCTCCTTTTTTGAGACTTTTGGATGTGTGCTAGGATCTTTCCCAATAAAATACCTGGGAATTCCTCTGCATTATGATAAACTAAAAATGGTAGATTTGCAACCTTTGATTGATTCTCTCGTAAGTAGATTGTCTAGCTGGAGAGGGAAATTGCTTTCCTCTGCAACTAAAAGAGAGTTAGTTAGGACAGTTTTAGCCAGTATCCCAATTTATTTGTTATCCTTCTTTAAATTCCCCAAATGTGCTTTGAAATTAATAAATACCCAATTAGCTAACTGTTTATGGAATGATGAAGAAGGAGACAATAAAATCCATTTGGCTAATTGGCCTTCTGTGTGTATGAGACAAGAGTTTGGTGGTATGGGTATTCTAAACTTGCAGGACTTAAACCTCTGTCTACTAGGGTCTTGGATTAAGAGATATATACAGGGGGAAGGGACTTAAACCTCTGTCTACTAGGGTCTTGGATTAAGAGATATATACAGGGGGAAGGGACTCTGTGGATTAATAGACGGTAAATATAATACTACAGATCCAAACATACTTTGATGTCATGATGCCCATCCATCAACCTTTTGGAAAGGAGTGATGGGTAATGCAGAAGCAGTGAGGTTTGGTTACAAATATAAAATAGGGAATGGTAGGAGTGTTAGATTTTTGGAAGATATTTGGTTTGGTAATACTAATTTAGCTACTAATTTTGGGATATTTACTTTATATCTAATCAACAAACTAAGACTATTAGTGAGGTGTGGGATGGAACAACTTTGAGGTGTGATTTTAGAAGAACCTTCTCTGATGATATGATGGCACAATGGCATGAAATTTTAGCTATTGCTCAAACTATAGTTTTTAGTGTTGATGAAGACTAGCTTATCTGGGCTTATGAAACAAATGGGGTAAACTCCTCAAAATCCATGTATGCTTTGGTTAATTTTAAGGGAGTAATTCCTATTTTCTTGCCTGCTGTCTGGGGTTTGAAAATTCCCCCAGAGTACAGGTTTTCCTCTGGTTGTTATCACTCAATAAAATCATGACTAGGGATAATTTGAGGCGTAGAGGTATTCCAAAACCAATGGAATGCTCTTTCTGCAAAGAGTTTGTGAGTGTGCATCATCTATTTTTTGATTGCATAGTCTATAGACAAGTTTGGGCTTTGGTTGAAAATTTGTTTAATCATAAAGTGGAAAGTACCTAGATATAGCTAGTAGATGCCTTTGTAATAAAAAGTTCTTGCAATTCAATTTCATCTCTTCTTATATTTTGTGGGGGATTTGGAATTCTAGAAATAGTTTGGTTTTTAATAGACTTACTTGGTTGTATTTGAAGCAGGTGTGGAGAGTGATTTTATCTTATCTGAGAAACTGGAAAGTTCCTTTCAAAGACCAGACATGGAGGGAAGTGGACTCCTTTGTGGGGCTCTTGTCGAAAAGGATCAAAGCACCATTGGAACTGACATCGAGCTGAAGTGCACCAACTTTGAGTGGATCTCCTCCTGGGCTCCTGCCTCCAAGCTTGATCATGGAGGGAGGGCTTCGCTGGCTTACCTGAAGGAACACCCAGAGGAGGAGCCACGGTCCACGTCGTGCTGTGATGCTTTCAGTTCCATCAGTCTGGTGTGTAATAGGGATAGTTCCTAGTGCTGCTTTTGATGATCGTGCTGGTGTAATCGTAGAGGTGGTGGTTTAGTTTTAGCTCATGAAAACTAGGATATTGGCGTGCTTTTGCAAGCGCTGGGCTGCAGCCGGTTCAGTTTTCCCTAGAGGGGTGTGATGAGTAGGTTTTGCTAAACTTGGTGTCTGTGTTTCAGAAGCGGTGGCTTTTGGAAATGTGTGGTGCGGTGTCTGAATTTGATGTCTGAACACTAGTTTCGCTTATGCTATATAAATGGAACCGGGGAGGATGTCTCCCTAAGAATCTAAAAAAAGCTGTTGAAATATTGGGCCCAAGGGGTCTATATTAGATTTCAGATTTTTCTATAAATCTTAAAGTACATATTGTGGCAGCCTATATGAGTTTGAGCCTAATTTGATGGTAGCTCACTAGGGAGTGGCAAGATATGGGAAGTTTAGTCCCAAATGAAAAGTTGGAGGAAGTTAGACCACCTTATAAGGTGGGTTGTTCTACCACTAGTAAGTGAGTGACAAGAGGAGTGGTACACGCGCTCTCCTCTTCCTCACTCGTCTCGCCTCGACACGCGCGTGCTGCCTCGCCGCGCTCGTGTTGAGTGGATGGAGCCGAGATATTCCTTTCTTTTTTGTAGTTTAGGAAAGCGAATAGAGCCCTATACGGACGCATCGAAGTTAGTCAATTTGGGTCTCTCGGGTCGTGGGCTATGTGTAACCGATTCGAAACGTGCGACGTGGGCGTGGACCACGTTGCCTAGGGTTTTATGAGCCTATATAATCTCTTGCCCGGCTGCCGCAGAAACACATCTGATACACGAGTTAGGGTTTTGCCACCTCTGTGTGCTTGCTGCTTGCGTCGCCATCGTAGTCTACTCCATCCAGCCCGCTGGCATGTACCGGCGAACGGGGGAGCAGGTCTCTGGAACCGCTCGCCCTTGCAATCCTGTACGGGAGAGGGCGGATTAGGTTTCTGGGAAGCGCTCTGCGTGACTGATCAACCTCTTCATCATGGGTCGTCTTCCGTCCAAGTCGGGCGGTGCTGCCTACCGTCGTCTTCAGCATCGTCTACTTCGATCCGTCATCAACAACATTGTCATCAACAACGTTACTGCTGCAACGGCAAATGCTACACCTCCATCACCTCTACCAGAGCGGTACGTGCAATATATCTCGATCCGTTTAGAGATGGATGTTGTACCGTTTTCCCTTCTACTATTAATGTCGATTAATGCATCTAGTATGTTCGAGTTTCACATGTTAGTAGTTGTTGTCGTCATGCTTCTTATTCTGGAATTAATCATGGAATTGTGCCAAATTATCCAACACTAGCAGTGTGATTTGCTCTTAAAGTAAGAATTTATTTATACTCTGTCAACTACAAGGTTGACATGACATATTTTCTTATTGTCAAGTAATGCACATTTGAAATCATCAAAAAGGAAACGGGGACAAGTCGTGTTAAATGAGTGGTGGAGGTTGCTTCGCATGTGTGTGCTTTGTCGGCGTTGTGGCCCGGGTGAGCAGTTATGGTGCCATGTGTGGGTCTGCTCCTTGGGGTGCGTGATGTCATCGCCGCATGAAGGGATGGTGCGGAGGAGGCATTGCCGGCTAGGCGGTTGGTGGGATGGTTCTCAAGGTCCACGATGCGGGGTGTTGCTGCGAAGGTGGTGCTTGCGACTGTGCATTCGCAGAGTGGAGTGGTGGATGCCGTAGAAGCTGCCGTAGGGATGGGTTGTCGCCGACGTGGTGGCGGTCGACGATTCTTGTGGTTCATTCGCATAGTTCGACCGAATGTGGTGATTTCGGATGTTAGAGCATGGGGTGATGCTCGTGCGTGTCAATTGGTGGTACTTGTCGGAGGTTGATGACCCACAAGTATAGGGGATTGCAACAGTCTTCGAGGTAAGTAAAACAAAAATTTATTGATTCGACACAAGGGGAGCCAAAAAATATTCATAAGCTTAAACATAATAGTTGTCAATTCACCTGCACCTGGAAATATACTTGCTCGCAACAGTTTATCAGTAGTAACAGTTTCATTGCACTGGTAGTAGTGAAGTAACAGCAGTAACAAAAACAGCAGTAGCGATGATTGCAGTAGACATCAGAATTAAAATACTGTAGGCACATGGCTGGATGAACGGGCGCTGCATGAATAAGATAGTTCATATAATAAGCAAGACATGGGCATTGCAAGAAATAACGATAAAAGCATCCTAGTATAAAATAACCATAGGCGCGTGTTCCTATTTAGTCGTGCGTGCTCGCAATGAGAAACTTGCACGACATCTTTTGTCCTACCAGCCTGTTGTAGCGGGGCCTCAAGGGAAACTACTGGTAATTAAGATACTCCTTTTAATAGAGTACCGGAGCAAAGCATTAACACTCTGTGAACACACGTCATCCTCACATCATAGCCATCCCCTCCGGTTGTCCCAATTATTGTCACTTTGGGGCCTCGGGTTCCGGACAATGATATGTGTATACAACTTGCAAGTATGATAAAAAAACAATAATTATCCTCACGAATCAGTAACATGTTCAGATCTGAGATCATGACACTCGGTCCCAAAGTGACAAGCATTAAGCATAACAAGTTGCAACAATGTTAAAAATACTAACAACGGATACTAGGCACTATGCCCATAACAATCTTATAGCTATTACATGAACAATCTCATCCAATCCCTACCATCCCCTACAGCCTACAACGGGGAATTACTCACACATGGATGGGGGAATCATGGATGGTTGATGGAGAGGCGTCGGTGATGGCGATGGCGATGATCTCCTCCAATTCGATCCCCATCCCGGCAGGGTGCCAGAACGGAGTTTCTGGCTCCCGGATTGGGGTTTTTGGTGACGGCGGAGCAGCGGAACTCTTTCTGGAAAAACGTCGAACCCCCTCTGTTTTTAGGGCCAGAGGCTTAATATAGTCGGGAGGAGAGGTCTAGGGGTGGCCAAAGCAGCCAGACCACCCCTAGCTGCGGCCAAACCTGGCCCGCGCCTAGGGCAGGTGTGGGCCCCTCGTGGCCGTCCTCCGTCTCGTCTTTGGCTCCGTGAGTCTTCGGGTGAAATATGGATTTTGCGATATTTATCGGGAATTTTCCTAAAAGTTGGATTTCTGCACAAAAATGAGACACCAGAGAAATTCTGCTGAAAACAGCGTTAGTCCGTCTTAGTTGCATTCAAAACACACAAATTAGAGGGCAAACAACAGCAAAAGTGTTCGGGAAAGTAGATATGTTTTGGACGTATCAGAGGTTAATGTCAAGAACACGTGCTTGCACCACCCTTGTGTAGCGTGGTGGAGTCCCCGAGCGAAGGTTTTCAATGACCTTGTCGCTGTCGGCAGCGGTGGTGCTTGTCGTGGAGCTCCATCCGCACCATTGTGGTGGGTCTAGGCTCTCTGGGTGAAATACTTAGTTCCGGGGTCCCGTGCGGGCGATGAAATATACGTCGTGGCCTTGCTCGAGGCGTCATCTTGGAGGCCCTATGCAATGGTTGGTGTTGTTTCTCTTCATCGTCATGTTTGTGGATGTCGGGCAGAGGCCCTGAGCGGTGTGCATCGAGGCGTTGTGTAAGGGTACATTGCCCCTATTTGTGGTTTTTGTAGTTAGTGATAATCCTTATGTACTAATGTTTTCGTTGAGTTTATATGAAGGAATATAAAGCATCTCTTTCCCCTCTTGATCCAACCATTGTTCCCACAACCACGGGTAAGAATAGTTATTAAGTAAAATATACCATAAGCATTAAGATATATGATTGTGTCGTTTATCCCAAGCAAATCACTAAATGTGTATCTTTATTTTCCCATTTCTGTCACTGAGGTTTCGAGATAGCACGTCGTTCTCTACTCATCCCACATCTTCCCTTGAACAATCCCAAGAGACATGGGTACATGGAGGTCCTCGAATCAAGGCGAAGAGACAAGGATACAAGATTGCAAAGCTCATATTCAATTTCTACATAAACTCATAAGAGTAGATTCATATAAATGATGCGAGAATTCACCCCAACCCGCAACCCGTGAGGACTACTCATGCATGATAACAAGATCAAAGATAGAATTCATTGTAGCAAATACTTGTATTGAAATTATAATATTCTTACAATGGTCGGCAATTCTTAAGGACATCTATATTACAAGGTGATGGCTATGACTATGGAGGGGGTTGGAGAGGAAATGGATGAACAATAGTGGTAGATCTCCTTCGGTGTGTTGTAGATGGATCTGGTGGATGGCAGCTCTGTTTGGCGACGAATAGCTGGCTCTGTTTCTGGACTAGCTCCTTCACGAAAGTTATAGGGTTTGACCTCGTACGGGTGGACGGTACGGGCGGGGCTTGCTTGTACCGGTGTCCGCTATGCGCCCTGGAACCGACTTTGACCCTCTCGTTGACTTTGCAGCACTTGTGATCATATTTTCTTCAGTAATTGCAGGTCTATTTGCCATTAAGACATGATTTCCTACACACCATAAAAAGAGAGAAAGGATTGCACATCTTTGCAATAATTAGTCATTAGAGGCACATTTAGATAAATGTTTAGTCATTTTGAAGTAGGTTTGCATGTTTTTTTGCCCCGGGAGCAATTAACTGGTCCCCAATCCGTCGGATGCACTAGATTTGGTTACCAATATCCATATGACGAAGAAATATGTGCGGACATTTGAAAGTGTTAACTCGGATACAATTTCAGGTTCATGCTACAAAGGAAGAAGTCAAGATTTGAGACTCGACCCTAGTCTAGGGCCCGAAACGACTATTTCTTTGAGTGCTTCAAAATCCAAGAGGAATACTTCCTCGGGTGCTTCAAAAAGCTTGAGCCGAATACTTCCTCGAGTAGTACAACTTGAGTATACGCATGGTTGTAAGCACCCGCCTATAGACTCGGGGGCTACTCCCGTCGGGAGTGCTGGTTGCACACCCGATAGAAAATTCCGACATCGGAGAAGCGAGAACCCAAAAACTTTGGCTGCGGCGTCAGCTAAAAAAGTCACTCGATAGTCCAAGTGAACAAAAAATATCTATCAAGTTAATGAATTTTTTACTCAAACAAAGCTTCAAGTTTGTTCTGCAGGTGAATGAAACAAGGTTAATAGACTCAACTCGAGCTTGCGACTCAAGTGGAGCCTACTCCCATCGGGAGTGCGTGGATGCAAAAAGTCGACTTCATCGAGTATGCAACTTGAGTCTATGTCCGGCTGCAAGCACCCGCCCATAGACTGGGGGCTACTCCCATCAGGAGCGCTAGCCGCACACTCGATAGAAAACAACTCTGCAACTTCATCTAAGGCAGTTTATGTAAGCATCGAGTACGGATTCGACATTCTTCGACTGATCAAGACACTTGGTGGTGATATTCGCAGTATTTGAGTCTCTACGCAAGTCTTTGACTTTCCTAGACACTTGGGGGCTACTGACATGTGGGCATACCCTTTCGGGTAACCACTATTGGTATACCGTTTGCGGTTCAGTCGAAGGTCTATGAAGCCCAAGGTGCAACAAGCAGTCAAAGCACAAGAAGCTAGGTGTATCGATTAAGGAAAGCTCAAAGAAGGAAACACCAAGACGTAGTCGACTAGTACTCTTATAAACCCTAGCCAGGTTGCACATATAAAGACAAATAGGAGTATCCCTTAGGAGACAAAATATTCTCATACCCGCAGATTAGACCTAGATTAGACACAAATCTGCCTACAACGACACCATGTAAACACGTCTATGATTATATACTGGATTGCTAGCAGTATGTAGCGATCCTGCACCGTGAGGATGTGAACCTGGGTACGTCGTGTGCCTGCTGTCGCTCTCGGAATCTCCATCATCGCCTTTCCCTAAAACCGAAGTCCATAACTTTGGACTTTTGCTGAAGTTAACCCTCGTCAGTCGTTGATATGCCAACTAGGTACACCGCGATATGCTCTTGATTCTGGCAATCCCGGGTGGCCCGAAGACGGTGGTGAGGCCTATGGCCCAACCAGGCTGCCCAGTTGCCGAAATCAGCAAGGGACCCAGTCTGGAGACAAGCTGACAGATTCGGCCCATGACGAAGAATGGTCGGATCCATGACGTGCAGTAGTTTAGACTTAGTCGTATCTGGAGGATATCTACTTTGTTAACCCTAGATCTGGAGACTTTATAAGCTAGATCCTGAGAGCCCTTGGGGGAGAACAACACCTCTCATTGTAATCGTGCACTTGTTGCCTTATAGTGAGATATAGCAAACACGTAGGATCTCGTCGACGTTGCGAGATCTGAAGCTGGGTAACTCGTGTGACTCCATCCCGGTGACTCCTCGCCCTATGGCTCCCCCTCTCCTCTTCGTGAGGCTCCGTTCACCAGAGTACCATCGAATACGCAACAACATTCATCGTGCAACATCGTGTCTGTGAGGAGCAAGGCCAACTTTTTTCCGACCAAGTCATTTCCGATCAAGTCGTTTGTGACCAAGTCATTTTACCTTGAATCATGTCTCCCTGCTATATCGTAGAGTGTTCACAAAAGTCTTGAGTTATCTTATAATGTGATAAATCTTGGTTGACGGCTTTCAATAGGTATATATAGGTGGTGATTAGGGCTGGACATAAAGCTCGAAGCTCGGCGAGTTTAATGAGCACTCGTTTACTCGGCTTGTTTGAGCTCGGCTCATTTCCTTAACGAGTCGAACTGAGCAGCAACTTTTGCTCATTAAGGTTAACAAACTAAACAATCGAGCACACCATATTTGTGAGCTACTCATAAAGATTGGTAAAAACCTAATGTTGAATCAATATATTATTGCGTACTTAGGCTCTTAGCACACTGATGAAGTTAGTTTACTTTGCATTACCTAATCCTAATATTAGGTAGCTAGCCTATCTTCATTATTTGCAGGCACATATCAATTCTTAATGTTTTGATATGAATACTAATAAAATATGGTAACCGCGTGTATACGTGAGCACGCAGCCATTAGCATTGGATTTGCTTTAAGATATGTGCCTCACAAACGGAGCCAAACGGCGCGGGGCAAAAAAAAACAGTATCTCTCTGTGGCGGAGCGTGTCGTGGTCGAGGCGGAGGGCGTCGTGGAGGAGCCGCTGTGCAAGGCCTCGGCCCCCGCGTCCCGCGTCGTCCCGCCCTCGAGGAACTCCAGCAAGCCTGCATCGGAGACGGAGAGGACGGCCAGAGATGCAGGGCGCCAAGAGGACAGCCGCCCAAATCGAGTCAACGGCGAGCCAGGGCAGGATTCAGCGACCGCCTGGCCGCCTCCCCGGCCTCGATGCCGTCCTTGCACACCGCGCACTGCGCCGCGCCGCCGGACTCGGCGACCGCCACCGTCGGGAGGCCCTCCACGGCGGCCCTCGCCGCCGCCCGCCCGCCCTTGGCCCGTCGTCGTCGAGCAGGAGGCTGCCGAGGCTGTTGGCGGCGAGGAGCACCTCCCACTCGAGGCTGCGCACCGTGCACATCCCTGGCAATCTTTTTTTTTTTGGAGAAAACTGCTCGAATCAAAGGGCAAAATCAAGTACTACTTGGGATCGATTAGCAATTGAGAACGCGTGTGCTCAGTTAGATCCCACCCGCTCGACCGAGCTAGAATCGAGGCCGCGCGAGTGCGCCGCCAGGCATTGTAGATTTCATGGAGCGGTTGTGCGCTCTTCCAATACCACGGCCCTACCTCACCGGCCCAAATCGAGTCAACGGCCGCTTGTTCTGATTCAATGGCACCCCCGCCGCTCGCTGCCGTCGTCCTCCCGCCGGCCGACACGGACACGCCCGCCGCTCCTCCACAAACTCCTCCTAATAAATCGAATCGAAATCCAGGGAGGGAATGGAACAGAGGAGGTCCTCGCTCGAGCCCTGCCTTCCCGCGCGCCTCCAAGGGCCACCACGCCCACCAGCCCACCGTCGAGCCGCTCCGGCAGGCATGGTCGCCGTGAGCCAGGGGAAGCAGCCAAAAAAGGGGGAAGCCGGACTAGGAGACGATGCGGGGGAAAGAGTTTTTCTAGCAATAGTATATCACATCACGGCAAAACACACGCCGTTAGACACGTGTCGCTTTGTAAGTGCGTGCTCACGTATACACCTGGTTACCAGGCTTCATACCATAAAATATGTATCTTTCCTAAGTTTTTTATGCTTATGTATAGTTCTTAATATAGTTCTTAACGAGCTGCTCGCGAGCGCTCGCAATCACATAACAAGCCGAACCAAACGATGATTTTAGCTCGTTAGTCTTAACAGGCTTAATGATCTGAGCCCTTAACGATCATGACCTTAACGAGCCGAGCCTTAATTAACAATCTGAGCACCTCATTAGTCCACCCCTAGTGGTGATGATGATACGTACCATGGGGGGCTTCGCCCCCTGCCCCCCACTATATTGGACCACGTATCGAATACGCAACGATATTCATCGTGCAACATCGCGTCTGTGAGGAGCAAGGCCAACTTTTTTCCGACCAAGTCATTTCCGACCAAGTCGTTTGTGACCAAGTCGTTTTACCTTGAATCTTGTCTCCCTGCTATATCGTAGAGTGTTCACAAAAGTCTTGAGTTATCTTATAATGTGATAAATCTTAGTTGACGGCTTACAATAGGTATATATAGGTGGTGATTAGGGCTGGACATAAAGCTCGAAGCTCGGCGAGTTTAATGAGCACTCGTTTACTCGTTTGAGCTCGGCTCGTTTCCTTAACGAGTCGAACTGAGCAGCAACTTTTGCTCATTAAGGTTAACAAGCTAAATAATCGAGCACACCATATTTGTGAGCTACTCGTTAAGATTGGTAAAAACCTAATGTTGGGTCAGTATATTATTGTGTACTTAGGCTCTTAGCACACTGATCCAGTCAGTTTGCTTTGCATTACCTAATCCTAATATTAGGTAGCTAGCCTATCTTCATTATTTGCAGGCACATATCAATCCTTAATGTTTTGATATGAATACTAATAAAATATGTATCCTTCCTAAGCTTTTTATGCTCACATTTAGGTTTTACCGAGCTGCGCTCGCAATCAGATAACGAGCCGAACCGAACGATGATTTTAGCTCGTTAGTCTTAACAGGCTTAATGATCTGAGCCCTTAATGATCATGACCTTAACGAGCCGAGCCTTAATTAACAATCTGAGCAACTCATTAGTCCACCCCTAGTGGTGATGATGATACGTACCATGGGGGGCTTCGCCCCCCCCCCCCCCCCCACTATATTGGACCACCTCATTGTCAATTAGTTTATTGAATAGGTGGCTGAAAGCTCTTTAATATCTCGCGCCCCAATTGACCCAGTGGAAGACTACTACAAGCATAATTGAAAATGCTCTTACATGTGCTTCATGTAAACTTTAGACCCGCACATTGTACTCGCGCAGTGTACGCATACGGCGGAGTAAACGAGTATTTGGATATAATCCTTACGTAGAGTATTTGTTTTAATTGCTTGTTTTAAATGTACTGTTATAAACATGATAAACAAATAAAGAATAATAAAAAAAATCAGAGCGGAGACACATAATTTTGACGTGGAAAATTCCTCCAACATAGAGGGGGAAACCACGGGCATCAGCCAACAAAATTTCACTATATTAGAGAGTGTTTACAAATATCGTGGGTTTTCTTATAATTTGATAAACCCTAGCTGGTGGCTTACAAGAGGTATATGTATGTGGAGATGATGATCCGTACCACAGCCTCCCGCACCCAGAAGGTGTCATTGCATGGCACAACAGTATGCGCTAACGCCTTCGCTTCGCTTTGGCCTAAGCCTACTGGCGACATGCCTCACTTTACTCAGTCGTTAGTTTTTTATTGAATTTGGATCACAATATATATCAAACTCCACCTTAAGAAAAATTATTTCTTGTAGCATGAACTTTAACAATCTGTTGAACAACAAACAAAACACTTGCTGGCCCTAACAGTCACTTGGGATAAACAATTATACCAACCAAGATCGAGCAAAACTTAAACTTGGTAACAGGAACTGACTTTTTCATCATATCAACAGGATTATCATGAGCATGTATCTTGCATACCTTCTGTTTAACTTGAGCAACAACGTAGCGAACATAATGATATTTGACGTCAATGTGCTTTGTCCCCTCATAAAACATTTGATATTTAGTAAGATATATGGTACTTTGACTACCACAAAACAAGTTAATGCAAGAATCATCTTCACAAATCTAAATTTATAAACCTTTCAACTAAGAGCATCTCCATCGGTGCCCCCCCAAATAGGCGTCGGCAGGAGCACTGACACTGCATCCTCTATTTGTGGGTGATGTTCCCACACTGACGCCCCAAACCAGCGGCCCTGATAGGATTTTTTAGACAAACTAAACATTTTCTTGTAGTTTCATTTTCATGTCATTCGGGATCGAAGAATGAATAATGTTTTAGCAGGACAAATCCGAGTAAAACATTATTTACTCCTCGATCCCGGATGACATGTGAAACCTGTTTCATCTCTAGCCTACTACCTATTGGCCACCCGACTCTATGTAGGTGGACGATCGCTCGATGTTGCGCCGCTTGCTCTCTCCGGTGCTCATCCATCGTCGATCCCCCGCTGCTCTCTCCGCCACGAACGTCAAGTAGGATGCTCTATCCACGGCCGCCGCCTTCTGACGCTGCTGCTACTCCAGCTTCCCCTGCCTCCGACGGTGCTCCACCTCGCCTCCGTAGCTGCAGCCGCATCTCCGCCAAGCGCCGCCACTCGTAGACTTCATCCTGACGCGGTCGCTCCTCCCGCACGTTCCGCCCCAGCGCAAGCTCCTCCCACCCCTGCTGTCGGCGCACTGCCTCCTGGTGCCGCCGCTCCGCGTCAATGTGACGTCACCGCGCCTCACGCAGCCGCCGCTCGTCGCGGAAAATACATCTACGGTCACCGCTAGCGCTGCCTCCTCCCACGCCTCGTACTCTGCGAGCTGCGGGACCTCCTCCACGACTTCTACGGCCGCCCCTGGCGCCGCCTCCTCCCATGCATCGTACATTGTGGGTTTAGATTTTTGCACTACTGAAGTCAGAGGCGGGAAAGGAGGGGTTAATATAGACTGGCGGCGAGCGAGAAACCTCCCGCGTGGCGTCGTGGCGGGAGAGTTTCCCGCCCGGCGTCGTGTCGGGAAATCTCCCGTGCGGCGCCCTGGTGTCACTGACAGGCGGCTCCCACGCCTAAAAAATTTCGTGTCGCGAGGCGCCGGCGCGCCGATTTGCGCCCTTCGCGAAGGAGCCGGCACGGGGTTGTCGGCGCTTCTATTCGGCTCGAAATTGCATCGACGCTTTTTGAGGCGTGCTGGTGCGAGCCTATTTTTGATGTCGTCCTCCAAAATGCTATCGGTGCCGCTATCTAGGGCACCGGTGGAGATGCTCTAAATAAAAAATTTACAAGCTTCAACAATAGCCTATGTTCTACTTCGGGCCCAATCGTACCGACAGTAGCCTCATTTGGCTCTATCATTAGCCTTCTTATTAAATTTGAATCATAATATAACATGCATTTATTAGGTGCGGCAGTATACTAGCATTTATTATTAGCGGGTATTAACCTGGAGTCGGAAAGAGGTGCTAGTACACGCCTACGGTACACCAGTGCGTATACAGTAGCCGATTTTGACAAAATAACCTAATTGTGAAAGAAAAGTACGGAATGACTCTCTGACCAAACTTTTTCATCGGACTAATCCTTTTGTGTGGTGTCCTTGCCATCGGCGTCACACCTTACTGTGTGGCTCTAATGCGAACGGCGCCATACATCCATACCGACGTGTCGTGGTCGACCTTGCGCGCAGTTGACCAGCCGACATGGCAGGGATGTGTGGCGCCGTTCGCATGGACGCCACACATGTGTGGCGCCGTTCCGGAGGGCGCCGTTCCGAAGGGCGCCACACATCCAGTTAAGTGTGACGCCCGCGCCCGCCCCATATTCTTATGTATGTATATGTATGTATGTGTGTGTTGACACCCTAGATTTCTTGGAACCCTAGATATATTTTCATGTATGTGTTGCTAATATTTGTTAGTAGAACCCAAGTTTAGAACATGTATGGTCACATATATGGTAGTGTCAGGCTGGGGCGGGCGCGGCCGTCACACTTAAGTGGATGTGTGGTGCCCTTTGGAACAGCGCCACACTTTCAATGTGTGGCGTCTATGTGAACGACGCTACACATCCTGCCACGTCGGCTGGTCACGGCTCGCAGCGTCGACCGCACCATGTCGACATGAATGTGTGACGCCGTTCGCATGGACGCCACATAAACAAATGTGGCGCGAATAGCAAAGACTCCATATAAAGGATTAGTCCGGTAAAATAGGTTAAACAGAAGATCATTATGTGCTTTTCTTTCACGGATAGGTTATTTTTATGAAAATCGTCTATACGGTACCTAGTGGACGCCACAGGCCCATACCAGGAGAGGCTGCTTCGATCTGTCCTTGTACTCGCTACGGAGTAGCAAACTAGCATTGCTTTCGCGAGACAAGTCGGACTAGGTCTCGTACTACGTCTCTACTACTGTTAGCTAGTGCTCGTCTACTGCGGGAGCAGGAGCAGTGATGATCGGCGTGAGGTCCAACTCGGATTGAACCACTGGAAGGAACATTAGGCACAGCATAGGCGCAGGCCCTCGTACCCAGTACTGCCTTCTAGCTCCGATCCGGTATATTGTACACAAGTACCACCGTCGTTCGTTGTATATACGACGAGCTGTACGTAAATACGTCCAGCGGTGCATGCATGCAGAAAACCGTTTACATGGCCACCAGCTGGCGGAAGTGGGTAGCTAGGGTGTACCGTGTACGTAGGAATTGATCCGTGACAAGTAGTAATTTGACGTGCGCCGCAGTATCGTCAGGACGTAACATACGTACGTACGTACTCGATGGATGACGGATGCCCTTTGAACCTGCGATCGATAAGGTGCAATATGGTTTACCAGAACGAATTTGCCATAGGTAGTTACGTATAGTTTGTACGGAGACGAAGCCTGGTGATCAGGGGATACGTGAGCACCCCTTCTCTGTTTAACACGTGTCTAACGATGTTACCACTGTACACGCATCGACGCGGTCCAACGCGTTGAGTGGAAGGACGGAGAGACGTGAGGAAGGTGCACGGCGACGCGCTTGGCCGGAGAGACACTGGCGCGATCTTAGATACGCGAGGTGGGGACCGGCGATGTGGAGCTGGAGACCGGCGAGGTAGTGGCCGTTAGTGAGTAACAGAATCCAACGACGGTGAACCAAATCCAACGGTGATAACCGGGTGCTCACGTATCCCCTGATCATCAAATTCACTCTTATAGTTCGTATATGGAATCTCGCATGGTGGTGAAGCAAATGCATGGACCATATCGGAGCACATATTTTTTTCTTTTATGATGTAGGCGTATAAACGGCGTCGAACCGAAAGTTTTTTGGACTTTTGGGTCATGCATCTTTGTCGATAGGTAAACGACCAGGCCACAGTGCGTCTGCGAGCTTCCTAGCTTAGCTCAGCTAGCATCCATACTTTGGTCAGCAACACAAACCAAACACACGCAGTAATTGACTCACACGCAGATGATTCTGAATCCGAAATGGGGTCAAAACAGTTTTATTTGCAAAAACGTCAGACGTCGTAGCGTGTCATGCTCCGGGTAAAATTGGACTTGCGCAGTGTACGCAGACCCACGGCTCGGCTCCGCTCGGTAGGTCGGCCCAGCCGCATGGGGGCACTGCCTGAGCCCGAGCCAGGAGACGAGGCCGATGACGGATCCGTGGTGTGTGCCGCGTGTATGTTGTCTTCGTTGTCCCCGATAAAGCCGCTGCCGGTGCTTCCGCCGGCGCGAGGGAAGCGTCTCCCTCTACCGCTGCCATTCTTTCTTTTCCCGCACTGCCCGCTGCTGCTGCATGCCGCTCGGTCCAGGCCTGCTAAACAATTTTCTGGAGGCAAAAGCTGCACTCAAAGAAACACACTCCCGTGGCATAGTATTGCGAGTTTTTTTTTAGGAAAAGGTAGGTCCGTAGATATTAGAGCATCTTCGCTGCCACGCGTCAGCACATGCTCAAATAAACCCTCTGAAATACGTGCCTGGCGCGCTGCATCTTCGGTGTTATTCGGCAGACGGTACGCCGCCTGAAGCCAGCTGGAGATCCCAACATGTGTTCTCCTTCTACGACGGTGGTGGGAGATGATGAGCTTCTTCTTTTTCGTGCGCCGGAG
Source organism: Lolium rigidum (assembly GCF_022539505.1). Taxonomy (NCBI): domain Eukaryota; kingdom Viridiplantae; phylum Streptophyta; class Magnoliopsida; order Poales; family Poaceae; genus Lolium; species Lolium rigidum. The sequence continues at coordinate 110,199,110 of NC_061514.1, forward strand.
GTATAGGCACCAATGCAACGGCCACAAAGGCCCTTTCTTCATCGTCGTCTGCTTCTTTGGGCGAATGAGCGCCGACACGGAAGAAGAGCATCGTGACACGTGTGTGACGATGCCGCCGGCGCGTCGTGGCAGTGGATAGGGCACTGCCGTGCCGCCGAGCCCGAGCTCGACGTCTACCGGGACGACACGGGAATGTCGCACTGCGTAGGAGGCGGGTGGTAGTCGAGTTGCATGGCCGTTGGGTTGACGTAACGCACATGCCACCATTCCAGCCGATTGATGTGGTTGAAGAGGCCAGAGTTGATGGCAGCGAAGCGTGCAATCTCCGCCTCCGCTCGCGCTGCAAGAGGCGAAGCCACTCTAGGTCCCTCCCCCCACGCTAGGGAATTCCGTCACGAAGGCGGCAGTTGTGTCTGGCGCTACAAGATGAGGGTCTGGAGCTCCGACGTTCCGACAACAACGGAATGAAATAGCCATCGTTGGACATGTGGTAGCCGTGGGGAAGTTGGTAATCCGGCGACACGAGCAGTCGAGCTCTATGCAGCACTGCAGTGTCCCTCCAGATTGAGCTTACGCGAGCCATGCATGAACTTGCCCAGCTCGCCATCAGTGCAGCTATAGCTAGCTTCGTGGATGTGCGCCCCAGAAAGTGGGAGGTGGTGGGCTAGGGTTTTCCGGCGAGGTGTGTAGAGATGAGATGGGCACGCCGAGGAGGCTAATGGGCTCATTGAAGGTGGCGAGGAAGCACTGCTGTAGCCATGTGGAGCAAGGGGGCGCTGTCTCATCACATCACTCTCCGCCCGCCTGGGGAACCGGCGCGTCCATTGAAGACGGCGATCAATGTCTCCACATAGTCATTGAAAACTACGACCCGTCGTTTCTCTCACTTCTAGGATGGCCCCACCCACGAAATCCTACGTGGCGAGGAGCGCCGACGCACCCTTTGGGGACCCTATTCCTACTGGCCGGCACAAAAGTGATTGCTATTCTATTTGTCTCAGATTGTTGCCCGCGGTTTATAGGACATCTCAGTGTGACCTAAAAACATATAATGGCCTCAATAAAACTAACTACTGGGATCGTGATTGGGGCCGCCAGTAAAAATGCTGCTATCGTACTTATTGTTATCATTATGAGTGTACTCGGCAGCGTCAGCTCGATCGTCTACCCCAGCCATAGTTTCAGCTTGCAGGCCACGGGCAGCTGGACCGCGTCTATATTTGCGCTGATCACTCGGCAGTTGGCACGTTATTACCTCTGGCTCCTGTAGTCCTTCCTGAGCTGGTGGTCCACGGGAGAAGAAAGGTCAACCGATTCCCAAAACAGAAATGGATCGCCTGCACTGCAATAGGTAAGCAAAGATACGACGACGTCGACGCCCTCGCTTGGCTGCCGCTTCTCGTTCAGGTATTTTCTCCGGAGGACTCGGTGAACTTCTTCATTGCTCAAAGATATTCTTTTTGAGAAATTATGAATACGTACAAACACCTTATTTCCACGGAAGCACGTACATCCTACACTATGAGCAATTTTTAAAGGAGTTCAAAAGCTGATTCGACGGATCTTGACAACCTACTTACTGTACTCATGTTCTTAAACTTACCATTGCTCTGTTTTGTTTTCTTGCATATTGGCGCTAACAATTTGCTCTTTGATCGATCACGTGACATGCATCCCGTTGTACTTTTGCGAGAGTGATTGGGAATAATACTCGATGTGTAGAGGAGAACGCTTGTGGCGCCGACGATCCACTAGACGCCTAGCTAGACGGTATCAATATCTGCAGAGCTCTGCTGGACGTACGATCGCCCCGTCCTTTCGACGGAAAACTGCCGGCAATTTGCGTCCCGTGCCATGCACTTGTCAACTTGTCACGTACGTACGTATACGCCTACGAGTGTCCTCGTCCTCACCCCACATATACTACTGGTAGTATACACCAACGCGACGCCAAGATTCGAAGGCGGCCAAAACAAATCTTGGACACGTCGCCCATGCCCATGTGCCTGCAAGTTCTGTACTAGCCCAGTATTAGCCCACCACTTGCTTTGTACGCGAGTACCTGTCTACCTGAGCTAGCTGCGTAGATATCGCGATCTCAGGAACGTGTCACTAGGAGACAAATCCTCGGCTCACGCCGTACCCATCCGCCGCGCCGCACGATATTTTCTTTCGCTTGCAGATATTCTCGACCACATGATCAGATCCGCACGCACCAAAGGAGGAAAATAAAAAAAGGAACAAAGCGAAAATGTAAAGGAAAAAAAGAAAGGCTGCCTATACTGTCGCCGCACACCTGACAATACGTCTGCCTTTCGTTCCGCTCCGTTCGTTGTGTGTGATGTACTGACGTGAGAGGAATAAATAAAGCTGAACGCACGCCACTACGGTAGGCCGGTTGTATAACCTACGTAGTCGAGCACGCGCGTCAGTAGTAGTAGAAAGTGAAAAGGGTAAAAGAAAAAAAGCAGACCAAACACACATACGTGATGTAAACAAGAGGAAGGATTGTGATCTCTCCGGTGCGTTGCAGTCCAGTGGTGTGTGCTGTGGCGGGTCACAGGGTCAGAAAACCGGCACGGGTCAACTCTCGCTGGGAGACCCATGGATCGTTGTAGATCCGCTCTGATTCTCGTGTCTGGATCCTGTGAGGTAACATAACAACCACGTGAGGTCAACTCACCGGCTTAGTTTAGCTTTAGCCACATGCGCCCTTCGACCGGCCTAGAGTACTAGCTACGGGGAAATGTTCGGGCTGGCTCGCTAGATCCGTCTCGGGTGGAACTGAGCTGTGATGGGCACGTATAACTGCGTCCATGCATGGTTATTAACTACTCAGGATATAGTTGCATGCAGTTAGCTTAATCATACTCTACTGATCCGTATTGTTGCATTGCATGCATAGAACAAATCGATCGTAACGTTTTTCTGAACCGTCGTGAATAATACGGAAAGACGCGTGTACGTACGGCTTAGAGATACAAAATCAGCAAACAGGGGACGCTAATTACAAGCGGAGGATTAACCTCCTATTTATGAACTAAATAAATCATAACAATTCTATATGGCTCCCTCTTCCAACCTTCAGACTATTTTTAGCCATTAGAAAAAATTAAAATTTATATGGCACTCGTTGTTCCGTTGTACGGCTAGACGTGACGCTTCTCTTTCGATTTGCCATCCTTGTGGGCTAGTCCGAACCGTTATGGCCTCACGCCACCCAAATTAGCAATATGAAAAGGACTTAGACGTTTTCCCTCTACGAAGCGTCACTTAGATCTTAACTGGATTTCCTCTATGAACCCCACCCCTCCTCCTTCCCACTTATCAGTTATCACACACACCAATGGAGGTCCCCGTTGGCACAGGTTGTTCCTCCGATGCTGTCATCGGCATCGTCGACCTAGTGTCAGAGATCCTTCAAAGGGTTGGTTGTGCCATGTCGGTTCGCCAAACACCTTGGCAAGCAAGATATGGGTGGCAGCTTCTAGAAGAAGGGTTTCACAAGTTTCGTGGGTGCACCGTTGTATGCCACTGGTGGAAAAAGGGGCTTTGGTCGCGGTTGGCAACTGCCATTAGTCGCGGTGGCGCAACCGCGACCAAAGTAGCGCGACTAAAGGCCCCCCCCTTTAGTCGCGGTTCCTTACGAACCGCGACTAAAGGCCCGTCCACGTGGGCCGCGAGGCGGCGCCAGGGCGGAGGACCTTTAGTCGCGGTTCTTCCGGCCAACCACGACTAAAGGCCTCCGCAGGGTTTAGGGTTTAGCCCCCTCCCCCTAAATCTGGTTTCTTTTTAATTTGTATTATTTTATTTCTTTTGGGTTTTAATTTTGAAGGAGTTTCACATATTCTACGGTACTCGTATACATACATGCATATGAATGTACAATTTCAAACAAATTTGAAATTAGAACCAAAAAGAATTCAAGAGGAATATACAATATATATTCAATATCGGATGACCATATACAATATATATTCAATATCGGATGACCATATACAATTTTGAACAAGTTAGTTACAAATTCTGGTGCATATAAAGTTCTACGTCATCGTAATAGTGTTCTCCTCTAGGATCGATGACTTCCCTCGCCAACCATCCAGCTAGTTCCTCTTGAAGTGGTCGGAAGCGAGCTTCGGACTAAGCGTCTTCCGGAGGTTATTCCTCGGGATGTTGTTCTCACACTTCGGTCCCGCTCATTGCGGTATCTCCGGATCCTCTCACAAACATAGTATCCACATAGATTGGTCCCCGGTGGCTGAGTATCCCCGGTCGTCCGCACTCGCCATTTTAAAATTTAGCTCTTTTTTGAATTCACCGACCTTGGTATCTACGAACCGTCTCCAAACCCTACGAGGCAAAGAAAATTAAATAAACAAGAGAGTTATTAATTAGTTACTTGATATTAGGAAATGATGAACGAAATAGGCCGATCGATATAGAGCGCAAATGAATGAAAATAATTACTTTTGCATCATTTTTCTCATGTCGCCCCAAAGCGCCGGATCCATATTCAGAGAGTCGTGGACGAGAACCGAGGAGGTCCGAACTTTAATTACCATAAGAATCCAGTGGAACCTGCGGACACGATACATGCACAGTCATGCATAACTCATCGATTAGCCACATACCATGCATGGAGTAAACAAAAGAGAATGTGCTCAAGACAGAAACACTCACCCAAAATGGTAAGGAAATAGACAGAAACACTTTTCTGTTGCTGTTTTCTAATAAACCGCCACAGGTCTTCCTCCACGTCGGCGGGGTGGTGTTCTAACACATATGAATTAACGATGTGTGGGTCAATGAACCCAACATCATGGATGTTCCTTATTCGCATTTCCCGCTTCTTCATTCTGCATAATAGCGTACACAACAAGATAGTTAGGACAATATATATATATATATATATATATAGTGCAGGCAATGAACGAGATGGGGTAGAAATTAATAAATCACTTACAGAACGTAGCAACTGATGATAGATTTGTCGAGGTCGCGCAGATTGAACAGCTGGAACAATTCACTCAGAGGAATTTGTACCCAGTAACGTTTGAAGTGATGCTCATATTTAACTTCCGCATAGATATAGTCTTTGGCGTCTTCATGTTTTATGTAACCCTTGTACCAATTTAGCAGACCTTTCATTTGTCGAGGTAGATCCTCTTCCTGCGCAGGCTCGATGAGAGGGCCATTCTTCACATATGTAAATACTACGTCCTTCATTGGCGCCTCATCAAGGCCTAACGAGTGCACGAAGAGTGATACCTAAGTCGGCCGCTTGTTCTCTGGCACTCGTTACAGTCAATCCATGTGCTGCCGCAGCTGCTATGATATCGGGGGCATCCGGACCGGCGGCTTGCACTATGAGCGGGGCGATCGATTGTTTACTTTGTTCCCCGAGGTGGGCAACTTCTTTCCCCTTTCTAATTTTGTCTCGGCCTCGTCCTCCAAGGCTTTCTTCTCCGCCTCTTGGTTCCTCTTGAACGCGAGTGCTTGCCTACGAAGTTCACGTAAATAGTCGTCAGGCAGATTCTTCGCGGCTTGGGACGGTGTGTTCAAAAATGACTTAGCCTACTGCTTTTCCTTGTCGAATATACTGGCTTGGGCTCGCCCTCTATTTTCTTCTTGACGCTCGCCTTCCATTTCTCTAAATCAGCAGCCGCGCCCGCCTCGACTTCCTCGGCACTACTTTCCCAAGGCCTCGTGGGGAGAGGCTTCAGTGATACCTCCGGTACCTTTGGTTTCTTAGGTACGTAAGGGTCCGGGTTAATAACCCAGGACTGCTTCTGCTTCTTCGCCGGAGGTGGATTGGGGGCGGTACCGGTGTCTGATCACCCGCCGGACGAGGACTGGGGGGCGGCGTCGGCTGACGTGAATGAGGTGTATTAGGTGAAGCACCACCGCCACCGTCACCGCCACCGTCACCGCCACCGCCACCGCCACCGTCACCGCCACCGCCACCACCACCACCGTACGGGGGTGGACTTGTTGGCGCCTCGCCTGGAAACTTGATAAATTTCTTCTGCCATAGAATGAACTGGCGCTTGACATCTCCAAGTCTTTTCACCCCTTCAGGTGTAGCAATGTCAATGTCCAGGTCCTCAAACCCTTGGACTATCTCCTCCACCGTGACACGAGCATAGCCATCTTGAATGGGGTTGTTGTGGTGGAGTGGTCCAGGTGGTAAAGCACTGCCGATGGCTACCTTCATGGACATGTTCCCGATAGGATAATACGAGATGACATGCTTTCATCTCCTTTATATCGTCCACGGGGTAGCGAGGAGGCTCCGGTGCAGTAATTTCGACCACCAGAGGCTCCGGTGCAGTAATTTCTATCGTCGGTGCACCAGCCGGTGAGGCCTCCGTGGAAGCCACGCTGCTTCTTCTCCGCTGCTGGCTTCCGAGATCCATTGGATGATCTTCATGCTGCGCCCGAGCTGCCTCTCTTTCGGCTACTAGTACACTCACGGTTTTCTTCATCACATCCATTTCCGTTACCAACTGCGCCACAACATCTTTTTCCCGATCCATCTTTCTCTTACGGCTTCAGTAACCGTACGGGTCATCGTTCCGGGGAACCCTATTTTCCACGGAATGGGCCCCATGCCTCGTACACGTCCTCCGTGTTCGGGATTCCCGAGGGCTTTTGTCGTGGCGTCGTTCTCTCCGTTGAACTTGATCTTCCCCTCTTGAGCATCCCTCATTGCCTCAATAAGCTTTTTGGTGGGTGTAATTATTTTGCCCTGGTAAACACACTCCCTGTCTCCGGGTTCAGCGATCCCCCATGCCCGTACCACCAGCTTTTGGCCCTTGGGTCCCATCCCTCCGTACCTGGACGGATTCCTCGCGCCCTCGGCTCGTTCTCCATCTTCTCCCACCTAGGCTGCCAAAAGCGATACCCTCCTGGCCCCATTTTATGATTGTACTCCTTCTTGGCCGCATTTTCCTTATTTTTTTTCGATAGTTCAAGGAACTGCTCCGATTTCTTTTGCTTCACAAATTCTGGCCAATCATGTTGCAGTTTCTCATATTGTCCTTTGAAAACCGGAGTCTTGCCCTGGTTGACAAAGTCATGGGCTAGATTTTGCTTGTATTTCCGGAATGCGTTGGCCATCCTAGAAAGAGCGAACTGTTTGACTAGCTTGCGCCTCTTCTTGTTTTCCGCAATCTTGTTACCCTCCTCATCGTATTTGCGGTATTCCGGAGGTAGAACGAAATGTTCCATAAGCTTGTTGAAGCAATCTTTTTTCTCTCTTATTGACAAAAGTGAAACCAACACGTGCCTTCTTTGGCTCATTCCACTCCTGGCGGGTGATCGAGACGTTGTCTCTAACAACGGCTCCGCATTGGCCGACAAACTTGGTGGCATTCTTGCTCGGGCTCCAGCGGCCTGCCGGTTGCTTCGTCGACAACATCGATGGTGCATGTTTCTCCCGCTTTCATCGTCTTGGTTGCGCCACGCTTTGACGACGACGTACTCGATTTTTCGACGATCCGGCCGAGGGCTAAAATAAGAAAGAGAGTCGCGCGCGTTAGTACACACACATTTATTCAAATCAGTTAGTTGTATCACCAGACGCTCAATATGTATATATATATACCTCGGCGCCGGAGGTGGTTGCTACTTCCAATTGAAGATCGTCGTTTATCGACGTTTCTTCGGCATCATCTTGCTGACGGCGCCCTTCATCTTCACACTCAAGGTTCAGATAAGAAGAGATATCATCTTCTTCTTCTCCGGTCGGCACAAATGGAATATCTTCTTCTTCTCCGGTCGGCACAAACTATAAGCGTTATATGAAAATTTTAAAATTCTCTAATGCTATACGAGCCTAAACTATAAGCGTCATATTAAATTTAAATTGCGCCAATGCTACGAGCCTAAACTACAAGGGTTATATAAATGTTAAAACAAATAAATAAACTAAATTTTCACCAAGGCTATAATGAACTAAACTATAAGCCTCATACAAAAAATTAGTACAAAATCTAAAAAAAAATGCTCCAATGTTTCACGAACAAAAATGGTGATCCAAATTACCTCACTGATGAGAGATCAAAACTGCAAAAAAGGCATTTGTTTCCCCTTTCAAAACAAAGTGGAAAATTATTTAACTCAAACATTAACGACAATAAGGTTTCACTTAAAGTAACCACCAAAGGCATCACGAACAAAGACTTTACAAAATTCTCAAACTCTTACCAATCAGAAGTCACAAATAGAATTTCAAATCAATGAGTCAATCATAGGAAGCCTGGCAAACATCCTAGGCGCATACATGCCTAAAGAGTTGCATCAAAAAATTAAATTATGTGCACTTATTTTCGAGTTCTGGATCCGAAGCGTAATAATATTCGCATCCAGACCTCGAGGGGCATCTGTTGACACCGATTTTGTATTAAAATATAAATCATATAGAAAAATGTTGCTTGTCATACAATATAGAGAAAGTAAATTGTTCAATGCCTAAACTATTGACGGAGCGTTCCTGAATTCTCGTCGCGCGTGGCGGCATCGAAATACTCAATTGTGGGATATATATCGACATCATTCCGCAACTCTATATATAAATAAAAAAGATGTATAGTGGCTATTAAAGATAAATTATTAGCCCACTAAATTATCTAGCTAACATACAATGGTCAAATAATCAGCCATTGTTGTTTAGGCAGGCCAAGTCTACACTACGCTTGCATGAAAAGCAAAGCCTACGGTGTTGACTAGAAGAAACGACGCCAAGCACAAAGAAAGAAAAGGCTACATGAAGCTGCTGCTAATTACGTGCATGCATGAATTAGCCGGCGCCATTACATAACTAATTAACTCATGAAAATAATAATGCTATGGTCCACATGTCAGCAGCCCATAGAAGAGAAAAGGCAAATCTCACTGTGGCCGAAGCCCTGGCCGGCTCTCATCGTTTCAGAAACCTGCTAGTATACCGAGTCCACGCCAATCGCTAGAAAACTTGACGCCCAAATACCCAATCAGCCACGATGCCCACGTCTGTGCCCACGATGTCTCCAGGATGTGCGCGCGCCGTTGAGGGACTCTCCGATGGCTGCCTATATAAACAACAGCGAGCCAAACGAGCCAGACTAATCATCCACCAGCAATCACCGCTTCAGTCCATCGCTGCTGCTCAAATTATCAATCACCATTCGCTAATCATCTTTTCGCCATACACATCGCGAGATCCCACCGCATCAGTCCATCGCTGCTGCCCAAGAAACCAACCACGCTCACGCTGCTGCCGCTATACTCGCACATACGCGCTGCCGGCCGCTCGCTGTACGCGTTGCCGGCGATCGTCGCCGACGCTGCCAAAGGAACACGCAGGCGCTCCTACGTCTTCACGCAAAGGTAATAAAAAAGAGAAGGATCATACTCTCCTGCTCCTATGGTGCTCCCATGGTGATTGTTGCTCCATACAACATATATATCTTCTAGGTTCAAATCCCTACACAATCCAAAGTTCATATCTTGTTTGGTCTCATGATGATCTTTGATCTCATGTGATACACTTCAAGAATAGAACCAAGTTCATATCTTGTTTGGTCTCATGATGATCTTTGATGTCATGTGATACACTTCAAGAATAGAACCAAGTTCATATCTTGTTTGGTCTCATGATGATCTTTGGTCTCATGTGACACAATTCAAGAATAGAACTAAAATAGATATTGATTAGATTGCACATATTGCTCTAACCTGCCCAAATTAATATATCCCTTGTTTTGGTCTCATGGTGAAATCCCATGAAGATACAAATCGGGATAATCAACAAAATCCTACTTTTGATCTCATTGTGATCTTTGATCCTATGATGATACAATTTAGGTGCACATATTAATTAAAACCCTCTTTGATTCGGTCACATGGCGACTCCAATCTCCATGTTGATACAAATCAAGGATAAATGTATAATCAAAATTCATATTGCTATGCTATAGAAATTCTGGACTAGTTTCTCCATATAAGATGATAGTCTAGTTTCCTAAATACATATGAGCCAAAGTTGTTATGCTAGCCGTGTAGTGTAGTTAAGTAAATCGTACCTCATTAGCCCATATGTACGGTGGTCCAATGCTTGCAACTTCATATGAGAAATCATGACTGTCATATAGTCTAAATCTTAGATGAAATATTAAATGTCTAGAAACTAAGCAAGCTACGACATGCATGACATTTACTTTATGCAAAGTCTGGTCTTATATAACTAGATTGAATTGGTAATTGTCATCATGCTTCTCCAAAATATAAATTGATAGGTACTCTTGTCTAGCTACAGGGTATGCTTTGCTAGTGATGACACAAACAAAGAGAAAATATCCATACTTCACTTGGTTATGCTACACGTGGGCGTATTGTCACACGGCGCTAGTAATAATACAAGTGAAGTGAAATCTAATAAAATTTGTCCATATAGAAACACTAGTCTCTCATACAAAACTAGTGCATTAGCATAGGTGGTGAAATCATAGCGCACCATCATTCTGCATGCATATATCCAATACAAGTTCTGCATGCACATAAATCAACATATACTCTTGTTTGGTCACACTACAGGCTATGCTATGTTAGTGATGATACAAACAAGAAGAAAAGAACCATACTTCTCTCGGTTATGCTACACGTGGGCATATTGCTACACGGCGCTAGTTATAACACAAGTGAAGCCAAAGTTAATTAAATTCTCATGTGGCACACCTATCCAAGAAATGTAGGGTAAAATTGTGCCTAGCCAAATCAACTTGCATTTTTCACTAACCATCATGCTAGTAATATAATGAAGTTGAGTAGAAATTGAACTTGTTGCATGTTAAAAATATAGCATGCGCCATATAATAAATCATGTTACAATTTAAAATGTATAACAAAGTCTAGCTAGGCGTATCGCTGAAATAGATTCATCTAGCTAGAATACAAAATGAACTAAGCTCTTCATATGAGCTATCATGATCCAAATGTCATTCAAAAGTCTACATATATATCTGCTGCTATAAAGTTCATGAAAATGGAATAGCACCCCCATATGAATATCCTCCTTCGTCCTGACATATGTACGTAGGATTAGTAAATTTAAAATGTAGTATGCTCCAATTTAAGTCAATACTGCATCTCTTAGTAGCAAAAGAAATATAAAAGGCGTTGCTGCTAATTATAAGTAGCTGTTGACGCATGCATGTAGAGTAGCTCTTGCATGGTATATGGTAAAATCACATGCGCTGTTCTAGATGCTGCTCCAGTTGGTTGATCGATGCATCCCATACATGTATCTTTGCTTGTACTTCTCATATTAGTGCAAGTGCAAAGTATGACCGATATGATAAATTCAAATGATGTCAAAATATGATAACTTAAAGAAGATGAAGTGCTCCCCGACCATACTGACGACGACGACGACGACGACGACGACGGCAGCGAGGAGGACTTTAGTTTCTACAGTTTGTAGTACGCATATGCTGTAGTGCTATGTAATAGCTATTGTTGGAATTCTTAATCAGGGGTTTTCTCTCCGGAGATGTAATTAACAGTTCTTTTATGTAAATATGAAAGTTCTGGAAATAAAGTACCTGCAATGTTTGATATCTTTTATTTATCTTATGCACTGCGCATTTAAAATTACTATCTGTCTCTATGACGTGGACGCGTACATTAGTTACTTTTGTCGCCGCCATTTTCCCGTCATCAGATTCTGGCACGCCCGGTGGGACATATTTCTCCCCTCATCTTCGAAATTCCAACATACAATACATCATATGGATTCCTATAATATGTTTTCCCGATATATCCAAATTTCAGAGAACTAATATATAGTTCCTCCATGTTTACAAGGTATGGACCGTCAGGTGCAGCAATTCGTGACTGTTCGCTTTGGTGATCTGTGGGTTGATGTGCCACTTGGTCCTATTGTGACCTCACTGAGTGAAAGTTGGAAGACTACTGCTGCATCGCCAGCCGTACCTGATCAAGAAGAAGTCACCTCTCCACCAATGGAGGGGTTCACGCCCGTTTTGTCAAAGTCAGCAAAGAGGAGAATGAGGGCTGCTAGAAAGGATGCTGCTCACGCTGCTGCAAAAGGGGTTGTTGGTTATGCTACTGTAACTCCAGCTCAAGTGTCATATGAGAAAGGAAAGGATGTTGAGGTGGGACAATCTTCTCGCCAACAGTCCAAAGGCAAAGTGAAGACAATGGTGTTTGAGAAATCTGAGTTTCCGCCACTTGTCTCCAAAGGAAAAGAGAAGATGGTTGAGAAACCCAACTACAAGCTACCTGAGAAAAGAGGCGATGTTACGGCAATATTGCCGCCAGCGTCGTCTTCAACAGGAAGGGCCACAAATGCTCGCAATATACTCCGAGCCGATGCCCCAGAGTTTGTTCCTTCGCTGGTCCATAAACCCAGTGGGAAATGCTCAGAGCCAGCACATGATTGTTGCCTTGAATGGAATGGAGACACTCGCCAAAGTATGCAAGTGCAGAATCATGATGAAGCATATATTATCGAAAGCATTTGTCAAACACTAAGGTCATTCCTTCCGGGTGCATCCACGTCTCAAAATGACGAGGGTGGTACCATCATGCGACAGGCGGATGCCCTAGCTAGGCAGCCCGAGTATGATGAGTTCATTCAGCAACAACCTGAGCGCCAAGGGTATGTGAAGCAAGCAACCCGTGTCCGATCAAGAAGGGCAGCATACAGAGAAAGAGAAACAGCTATCCGCACAAGATCCAGGTCCAGCAGAACACAAGGTGTAGAACTTTCTTCATCAATTGAAGGCGCCAGGGGCAAAGTGGACAAGTGGCTATCAAATCCATCAAATAAGGTAGCCACAAGTTCAGCTCCATGGCCGGCTCGCAGGAGGATCCTGGACGACTCACAGGAGGTGTTCAATGCACTCCCAATTGGTGTTAGAGTGCTAACAGACACTAGTGAGACATCCTCCGCATCAACACACTTCAAGAGAAAGAAAGCACGCAAGACTGTCGTAGAAGGTCCTCGTCGAAAGACACGAAGCCAGAAGAGTTCGGACAATGAAGATCTCAAGTCAAGCGATGGTGGGTCTTATAATCCCCTATCAGATGGCACCCCTTGTCCTTCGGAAAGTGAGCGTGAGCCACACATGGATCAGCCGTGTGGCCACATGGGTCACTCCGAGCAAGTCCTAGTGACAAATGAAGCTCGTTCGGTTGAGGAACAATTGACCACCCTTACGGCTGCACTTCAGCAAAGAGATGATGAGCTAGCAGCTCTGCGAAATCAGATGAGTGATAACCTGAATAAGAGCAGTGAAGGGCATGGTGGCGCAAGTGCTAGTAACCAACCAGGAGGAGCTGCACTCAGCCTTGAGGCGATCCAAAGAATGATCGCTGAAGGAGTTAAGACGCAGCTGATGCAAAATCATCACTCCATGCGGCCAGGCTATGTTAAGCCATATCCTCCGGATGTTGACCTCGTTCCCTTCCCAAGCAACTATCGGCAGCCGCAATTTAGCAAGTTCAATGGAAGCGGGTCACCACATGAGCACATTGCCCATTTTCTTGCAGCTTGCCAAGATACAGCTCATAATGGGGCATTGTTGCTGAGACAATTCGTGCAAACACTGTCTGGCCCTGCCTTCACTTGGTACAGCAAGCTAGCACCAAGTTCAATCAAAACATGGGAACAAATGCAGAATTCTTTCCTTGAGAGGTTTTACAGTACCCAAAGGACTGTAGGCATCACAGAGTTAACCCAGACTGAGCAAGGCATGAATGAGAAAGCAGCTGATTTCATCAATAGATGGAGAAATCTAAGTCTACATTGCCCACAGCCAATCACTGAGCCGGAAGCAGTGCGCATGTGCACAAATAACCTGCTTTCTGATGTGGCCGTGCAGTTACAAGGAGTGCGACCAATAACATTTGAAGAGCTGGCCTCTAAAGCCACTGATATAGAGAACTATATGCAGCTTAGGGCTCGTCGGACAAAGCCGACGTTCAATAAACCTATGGAGAAAAGTGGCCAGCGGGAGAAACCACCAAGCAAGCCAAGGTCAGCCCAAGCGATGGAAACGACAACTATGAGCCCTCACTTCCAGTCCGGGAGAGGTGCGCCAAGGAACCAAGAGCAAAGAGGCACACAGCTTGCTAGGAGGCCAACTCTCAGCGAGCGTCAAAACAGGGAATATTCGTTTCCGGTAGATGAAATTGGTGATCTTTTTGCGGGTTTAAAGGAGTTGAAACTTATAGAACTTCCCAATCCCAAAAGGCCGGAAGAAGCTTCAAAGTTCAATGAGCCAAACTTCTGCCATTACCATCGCATCTTGGGCCATACACTCAAAGATTGCTTCGTGGTAAAGAATATCATCCAGAAAATGATTGACGAGGGGACTATCGATGCGGATCTCCTCAAAAGTATGACGAAGGGAAAGAAGATGGCGTCAGCAAATGTCGCCACCCTTCAAGATGATTCGGTGAGTTGTGCTTCTTCAAATATGAGAGCAACTTACAATGATAAAGTACTGATATTGGAATATGGATATTCTCCTATGATCATTCCAGGCCATTCGGAAGCCCAGGATCAGCATAAAAGAGAGGCTAACGTACCCTGCAACCATGGTGCATGGCTCGGCTTCTCCGCTTCTCGAGGACCCGAAGATCGGGGGCAGCGGCGGTCAAAACATCGTGTACTACCCCGAGTGATGGAAGAAGCTCCTCCTCTGCGCTTCGCACCAAAGATATATCAGCACACCACGAAGCGCATGAAGGTCCCTAGTGAAGAATACAACGTTCTCACTATTGGTGTGTTCGAGGATGAAGATGAGTCTCTTTGTTTTCCTGAAGAAGAACCATTAGAAGTTGATCAGTGTTCATCTTAGATCAGGTCGCCAACTAGCGGACCCTCATCCCCCACCTAGGAAGGAACCAAAAAGTAAGGATGCGGTTCCGAATGATTCGACCGACCCCGCATGTAGGGTGCCGACCAAGTATGATGTAATCGCACATTTGAAGAAAATACCAGCCATGTTATCTCGTGTATGATGCTTTGTGTCTTTCATCCGATATGCGGAAAGCCCTCGTCACGGCACTCACGTTTCCCGAAGATTACAGAGTAGAAGTTTCTCAAACCGAGGTAGAAGAATCTGAAGTTCTAAATATGACTTTCACGGATGAGGACAGACTCGTTAGGCTCAAAGAAGCATAACCGACCTCTGCTCATGTACGGTGAGATTGATGTCTTGCCAACAAATCGCATAATGATAGATGGTGGATCAGCTATAAATCTACTACCACTGCGTACACTTAATAAGATTGGATATTCCAAGAGAGATTTGAACAAGTCTAATGTGGTGATACATGGTTTCAACCAATCAGGACAAGAGGCCATGGGAACCATTTCATTGGTTCTGAAATTGGATACACTATCCACGTATGTGAAGTTTCACGTCATTGATGCCGCTACCTCATATAATGCCTTACTTGGGCGTCCTTGGTTGCACGACAATCATGTCGTACCATCTACACTCCATCAGTGTATCAAATATACGGATCAGACGGGAGAAACAATCCGTATATTTGCTGATAAAAAGCCATTCACAATTGCTGAATCATTCTATGCTGACGCAAAGTTTTATTTCGAGCCTGTTGATAAGGTGAAGAAACCAAAGTCAGTGTCTATACCTGAGGAAAATATCGCAGAAAAAATGGTTGCAGACTCCTCATCAAGAAAGAAGACGTACCAATACATACCAAGCAGCCAAAGGAAAGAGGGTGACCCGATATTTCGTGTCATAGATAAATCACGTGACACGAAAGGTACTAATTTCCCAACTCCTTTGCCCCCTTTGGTACAATATAGAATAAAACAGTCTCGAAAAGAGCCGCTCGGTTCAAGCACTAGCGAAAATAAAAATAAAAATGTGACAAATATATCCATGTTAAATAAAGATGATGAATCTCTACCCATTTCTTTGTATGATAACAAAGTCTTGTATATGATGCAGCGAATGGGTTATGATGTCGCCGCCGGCCCGTCCCTATGTGATGGCCGCGGGCAGCTAGCACCATTCGAAAAGGTGTTATCCCCAGAACAACATGAAGCTCTACATGAAGACCAAGTCTTAGAAAAAAAGAAACACGGGATAGGATACCAAGTATGCATGGCTTCGACTGAGTTTTTGGACATGACGGAAGCATCCCCACAAATGGAAGATGGCAACCAGTCCACTGTTGATGATTTGGAAGAAATAAATATTGGTACGACTGATGATCCTCGTCCAATTTTTATTAGTAAACATCTCTCCGAAGAAAATAAGAAAACATATTATGAATTTCTTTGTGAGAATAGAGATGTGTTTGCTTGGACTTATGAAGAAATGCCCGGACTAAACCCGGAAGTAGCTGTCCATCGCCTCGCCATCCAAGACGACGTTGCGCCGGTGAAACAAGCACAACGAAAGTATCGTCCGGAAATACTTCCTAAAATAGAAGCTGAAGTGGACAAGCTCATAGCTGCAGGTTTTATTAGAGAAGTTAAATACCCCATATGGGTCTCTAGTATTGTACCTGTCAAAAAGAAAAATGGCCAGACTCGTGTATGTGTAGATTTTAGGGATTTGAATAAAGCATGTCCCAAAGATGATTTTCCGATTCCTATTTCTGAAATACTGGTTGATGCTACCATGGGGCATGAAATATTCTCTTTCATGGATGGTTATTCCGGTTACAATCAGATAAAAATGGCGCCGGAAGATGAAGAATTAACAGCTTTCCGCACGCCTAAAGGTATATTTTGTTATAAAGTTATGCCTTTTGGGTTAAAAAATGCGGGAGCTACGTATCAGCGAGCCATGACAGTAATCCTCGATGGGCTGCTGTATGATATTGTCGAATGTTATATAGACGATATTGTTGTAAAATCAAAGCATGAACAAGATCACTTAAAGCATCTCGCCATAGTGTTCGAACGCCTTAGGCAACATAACCTAAAGATGAACCCAATGAAATGTGCTTTCGGTGTATCCTCAGGTAAATTTCTGGGGTTTATAGTTACAAAGAAGGGCATCCAAATTGACCCATCCAAAGTACAAGCAATTGTTAAAATGCCACCACCCGTGAACCTTAAAAAATTAAAGAGTTTACAGGGCCACTTAGCATACATAAGAAGGTTTATTTCAAACTTGTCCGGGAGATGCAAACCTTTCTCGCGACTGATGAAAAAAGGAGTCCCATTCGAATGGGATCAAGCATGCCAAAATGCATTTTTGGAAATTAAGAAATATTTGATAAACCCTCCCGTGCTAGGTGCGCCAGTGAAGGATCGGCCATTGATCCTTTATACCGCTGCTATGCCTACTTCGTTAGGCGCTCTCTTAGCCCAAAATAACGATGCAGGGAAAGAGATGTCCCTGTATTATCTTAGTCGTACCTTAGTAGGAGCTGAGTGCAATTATCCGGATATGGAAAAAATATGTCTCGCATTGGTTTTCGCTGCACAAAAATTGCGGCATTACATGTTAGAACACACAGTGCATTTAGTATCAAGAGCAGATCCTCTCAGATATATCTTAAATAAAATGGTGCTCTCAGGGAGATTAGCTAAATGGGCAATGTTCTTGTCCCAATTTGACATCACATACGTACCTCAAAAAGCCATAAAAAGCCAAGCTTTGGCTGACTTCCTTGCGGCACATCCGATCCCAGATGATTTCCCCATAGATGATGACTTACCAGATGAAGATGTGTTTGCCACATCGGTTACTAACTCAACATGGCAAATGTATTTCGATGGAGCAAGTCGACAGTCTGGGGCAGGTGCTGGAGTTGTGTTCATTACGCCTAGTGAAGGAGTGATCCCATATTCATTCACTCTAACATCAGCAATATCAAATAATTCAGCTGAATATGAAGCTCTTATCATCGGTCTTGAGATAGCTATAAATATGGGACTCGATACGCTCTCCGTTTATGGAGACTCACAGTTAGTAATTAATCAGCTACTGGGAACTTACATGGTGAAGAAACAAGAGTTGCTGCCATATTTCAAAAGGGCTAAAGAACTCATGGCTATATTTGCTGATCTAAAAATGCAGCATATAGTTAGGAATCAAAATGAAAAGGCGGATGCCTTAGCTGGTCTAGCTGCTAGTATGTCACTAAACTCACATGAAACAATGGACGTACATGTAGAAGAGCGAAGAATACTACCCGTATTTGCTGAGGAAGAAGAAGAGACAACATCTTCAGTGATGACAGCCGACATATGTGAGATTGAGATAGGGGATTGGCGAGCACCATTCCTAGAATATCTACTTCATGGATACTTACCTATGGATACTAGCGAGCGGTCTAGAATTCGCAAAAGATCAATCCATTATACATGCATCAATGACACGCTTTATAGGCGTTCTCATGACGGCATATTGTTGCGTTGCCTTGCTGGAAATGAAATTATGGAGGCCTTAAATGAAGTGCATGCTGGAATATGCGGTTCGCACCAATCGGGTCCTAAAACACACTATCAATTGAGGCATTTAGGATACTACTGGCCCACTATGTTCGATGACGCCGTTAAATTTGCAAAGAGATGTCATGAATGTCAAGTGCACGGTGATTTTATACATCAACCGCACGAGCCGTTACATGCGACAAACATGTCATGGCCTTTTGAAATGTGGGGGATGGATATAGTAGGGCCAATTCATCCACCGTCGTCTAAAGGCCATAAGTTCATTCTGGCCGCGACGGATTATTTCTCTAAGTGGGCGGAACTTACACCACTAAAAGAGGACAAAGCGGAGAACGTGGAACATTTTATAAGAACACAACTCATATATCGCTTCGGTGTTCCTTCTCGGATCATGTCTGATAATGGAACCCCTTTCAAAAACAAACAAGTAGATAAATTATGCTCAAAGTTTAAGATAAATCATTACTATTCTACGGCGTATAACCCAGCCGCCAATGGGCAAGCGGAAGCTTTTAATAAAACGCTATGTAAATTGCTAAAGAAAGTTGTATCAAAAAATAAACGTGAGTGGCATGAAAAATTGCTCGAAGCATTGTGGGCATACAGGACCACAACACGCACACCTACAGGAATGACACCATACTCCCTAGTGTTTGGAGGAGAAGCGGTCCTACCTTTAGAAGTACAAATCACTTCACTAAGGGTCGCTACTCATGAAAAATTATCGGAAGACGAATCGATAAAGCTACGTCTTGATGAATTAGAAAGACTTGAAGGGAAACGACTTCACGCTTTGCAAAATTTAGAAGCATATCAAGCAAGAATGTCTCGGGCCTTCGACAAGCGCGTCAAAAGAAGGTCATTTAAACAAGGAGACTTAGTGCTCGCTGTCATTCGTCCTATGAATATCACGCGGCGAATGAAAGGAAAGTTTGAACCTAAATGGGAAGGTCCTTTCGTCGTAAAAGAAGTTTATTCTAGCGGCGCATACAAAATCATCTCGCCGGACGGTAAATATTCACCTTCGCCGGTAAATGGGAAATTCCTTAAGCGTTACTACGCTTGAGAAAATATAAATAAAAAAAAAATACTCCAACCCTCATGAGTATAAACTGGGGCACGATGTAAATATAAGTTCATGAAAAATACTCCAATAGCTTATGAGTCTAAACTGTGTCATATGAAAAAAAATACTCCAACCCTCATGAGTATAAACTGGGGCACGATGTAAATATAAGTTCATGAAAAATACTCCAATAGCTTATGAGTCTAAACTGTGTCATATGAAAAAAAATACTCCAACCCTCATGAGTATAAACTGGGGCACGATGTAAATATAAGTTCATGAAAAATACTCCAATAGCTTATGAGTCTAAACTGTGTCATATGAAAAGAAATACTCCAACCATCATGAGTATAAACTGGGGCACAAAGTATATATAAGTTCATAATAAATACTCCTAGCATTCATGAGTCTAAACTGATTGCAAAATTCAAAAACGCTATAAAGAAAAATTACTCCTAGCATTCACGAGTCTAAACTGATTGCAAAATCCAAAACGGAAAATGCAAAGAAAATTACTCCAATAGCTTACGAGTCTAAACTGATTGCAAAATTCAAAAACGCTATAAAGAAAAATTACTCCTAGCATTCACGAGTCTAAACTGATTGCAAAATCCAAAACGGAAAATACAAAGAAAATTGCTCCAATGCTATACGAGCCTAAACTATAAGCATTATATAAAAATTTAAAATGCTCCAATGCTATACGAGCCTAAACTATAAGCGTCATATAAATTCAAATTGCTCCAATGCTATATGAGCCTAAACTATAAGCGTCTTATGAAAATTAAATTGCTCCAATGCTATACGAGCCTAAACTATAAGCATTGTATAAAAATTTAAAATGCTCCAATGCTATACGAGTCTAAACTACAAGCGTTATATGAAAATTTTAAAATTCTCCAATGCTATACGAGTCTAAACTATAAGCGTTATATGAAAATTTTAAAATTCTCTAATGCTATACGAGCCTAAACTATAAGCGTCATATTAAATTTAAATTGCGCCAATGCTACGAGCCTAAACTACAAGGGTTATATAAATGTTAAAACAAATAAATAAACTAAATTTTCACCAAGGCTATAATGAACTAAACTATAAGCCTCATACAAAAAATTAGTACAAAATCTAAAAAAAATGCTCCAATGTTTCACGAACAAAAATGGTGATCCAAATTACCTCACTGATGAGAGATCAAAACTGCAAAAAAGGCATTTGTTTCCCCTTTCAAAACAAAGTGGAAAATTATTTAACTCAAACATTAACGACAATAAGGTTTCACTTAAAGTAACCACCAAAGGCATCACGAACAAAGACTTTACAAAATTCTCAAACTCTTACCAATCAGAAGTCACAAATAGAATTTCAAATCAATGAGTCAATCATAGGAAGCCTGGCAAACATCCTAGGCGCATACATGCCTAAAGAGTTGCATCAAAAAATTAAATTATGTGCACTTATTTTCGAGTTCGGATCCGAAGCGTAATAATATTCGCATCCGGACCTCGAGGGGCATCTCGTTGACACCGATTTTGTATTAAAATATAAATCATATAGAAAAATGTTGCTTGTCATACAATATAGAGAAAGTAAATTGTTCAATGCCTAAACTATTGACGGAGCGTTCCTGAATTCTCGTCGCGCGTGGCGGCATCGAAATACTCAATTGTGGGATATATATCGACATCATTCCGCAACTCTATATATAAATAAAAAAGATGTATAGTGGCTATTAAAGATAAATTATTAGCCCACTAAATTATCTAGCTAACATACAATGGTCAAATAATCAGCCATTGTTGTTTAGGCAGGCCAAGTCTACACTACGCTTGCATGAAAAGCAAAGCCTACGGTGTTGACTAGAAGAAACGACGCCAAGCACAAAGAAAGAAAAGGCTACATGAAGCTGCTGCTAATTACGTGCATGCATGAATTAGCCGGCGCCATTACATAACTAATTAACTCATGAAAATAATAATGCTATGGTCCACATGTCAGCAGCCCATAGAAGAGAAAAGGCAAATCTCACTGTGGCCGAAGCCCTGGCCGGCTCTCATCGTTTCAGAAACCTGCTAGTATACCGAGTCCACGCCAATCGCTAGAAAACTTGACGCCCAAATACCCAATCAGCCACGATGCCCACGTCTGTGCCCACGATGTCTCCAGGATGTGCGCGCGCCGTTGAGGGACTCTCCGATGGCTGCCTATATAAACAACAGCGAGCCAAACGAGCCAGACTAATCATCCACCAGCAATCACCGCTTCAGTCCATCGCTGCTGCTCAAATTATCAATCACCATTCGCTAATCATCTTTTCGCCATACACATCGCGAGATCCCACCGCATCAGTCCATCGCTGCTGCCCAAGAAACCAACCACGCTCACGCTGCTGCCGCTATACTCGCACATACGCGCTGCCGGCCGCTCGCTGTACGCGTTGCCGGCGATCGTCGCCGACGCTGCCAAAGGAACACGCAGGCGCTCCTACGTCTTCACGCAAAGGTAATAAAAAAGAGAAGGATCATACTCTCCTGCTCCTATGGTGCTCCCATGGTGATTGTTGCTCCATACAACATATATATCTTCTAGGTTCAAATCCCTACACAATCCAAAGTTCATATCTTGTTTGGTCTCATGATGATCTTTGATCTCATGTGATACACTTCAAGAATAGAACCAAGTTCATATCTTGTTTGGTCTCATGATGATCTTTGATGTCATGTGATACACTTCAAGAATAGAACCAAGTTCATATCTTGTTTGGTCTCATGATGATCTTTGGTCTCATGTGACACAATTCAAGAATAGAACTAAAATAGATATTGATTAGATTGCACATATTGCTCTAACCTGCCCAAATTAATATATCCCTTGTTTTGGTCTCATGGTGAAATCCCATGAAGATACAAATCGGGATAATCAACAAAATCCTACTTTTGATCTCATTGTGATCTTTGATCCTATGATGATACAATTTAGGTGCACATATTAATTAAAACCCTCTTTGATTCGGTCACATGGCGACTCCAATCTCCATGTTGATACAAATCAAGGATAAATGTATAATCAAAATTCATATTGCTATGCTATAGAAATTCTGGACTAGTTTCTCCATATAAGATGATAGTCTAGTTTCCTAAATACATATGAGCCAAAGTTGTTATGCTAGCCGTGTAGTGTAGTTAAGTAAATCGTACCTCATTAGCCCATATGTACGGTGGTCCAATGCTTGCAACTTCATATGAGAAATCATGACTGTCATATAGTCTAAATCTTAGATGAAATATTAAATGTCTAGAAACTAAGCAAGCTACGACATGCATGACATTTACTTTATGCAAAGTCTGGTCTTATATAACTAGATTGAATTGGTAATTGTCATCATGCTTCTCCAAAATATAAATTGATAGGTACTCTTGTCTAGCTACAGGGTATGCTTTGCTAGTGATGACACAAACAAAGAGAAAATATCCATACTTCACTTGGTTATGCTACACGTGGGCGTATTGTCACACGGCGCTAGTAATAATACAAGTGAAGTGAAATCTAATAAAATTTGTCCATATAGAAACACTAGTCTCTCATACAAAACTAGTGCATTAGCATAGGTGGTGAAATCATAGCGCACCATCATTCTGCATGCATATATCCAATACAAGTTCTGCATGCACATAAATCAACATATACTCTTGTTTGGTCACACTACAGGCTATGCTATGTTAGTGATGATACAAACAAGAAGAAAAGAACCATACTTCTCTCGGTTATGCTACACGTGGGCATATTGCTACACGGCGCTAGTTATAACACAAGTGAAGCCAAAGTTAATTAAATTCTCATGTGGCACACCTATCCAAGAAATGTAGGGTAAAATTGTGCCTAGCCAAATCAACTTGCATTTTTCACTAACCATCATGCTAGTAATATAATGAAGTTGAGTAGAAATTGAACTTGTTGCATGTTAAAAATATAGCATGCGCCATATAATAAATCATGTTACAATTTAAAATGTATAACAAAGTCTAGCTAGGCGTATCGCTGAAATAGATTCATCTAGCTAGAATACAAAATGAACTAAGCTCTTCATATGAGCTATCATGATCCAAATGTCATTCAAAAGTCTACATATATATCTGCTGCTATAAAGTTCATGAAAATGGAATAGCACCCCCATATGAATATCCTCCTTCGTCCTGACATATGTACGTAGGATTAGTAAATTTAAAATGTAGTATGCTCCAATTTAAGTCAATACTGCATCTCTTAGTAGCAAAAGAAATATAAAAGGCGTTGCTGCTAATTATAAGTAGCTGTTGACGCATGCATGTAGAGTAGCTCTTGCATGGTATATGGTAAAATCACATGCGCTGTTCTAGATGCTGCTCCAGTTGGTTGATCGATGCATCCCATACATGTATCTTTGCTTGTACTTCTCATATTAGTGCAAGTGCAAAGTATGACCGATATGATAAATTCAAATGATGTCAAAATATGATAACTTAAAGAAGATGAAGTGCTCCCCGACCATACTGACGACGACGACGACGACGACGACGACGACGGCAGCGAGGAGGACTTTAGTTTCTACAGTTTGTAGTACGCATATGCTGTAGTGCTATGTAATAGCTATTGTTGGAATTCTTAATCAGGGGTTTTCTCTCCGGAGATGTAATTAACAGTTCTTTTATGTAAATATGAAAGTTCTGGAAATAAAGTACCTGCAATGTTTGATATCTTTTATTTATCTTATGCACTGCGCATTTAAAATTACTATCTGTCTCTATGACGTGGACGCGTACATTAGTTACTTTTGTCGCCGCCATTTTCCCGTCATCAGGCGGCGCGAGGGCGCGCGGCTAGTACACCGCGCGGCGGCGGGGCGTGAGAGAGGGCGGCTCGGGTGACGACGTACGGCGGCGGTGACGTACGGGGCGGGGCGAAGGGCGACGGCGGCGAAGGCGAAGGCGACGGCGGCGAAGGCGCGCGACGAAGGGCGACGGCGGCAGTTCGATCGGCGCGCAGAGACGGAGTGGGCGAGAGGAAGAGGAGAAGAGGCGCCGCCCGCTCGTTTTTATAGGCGAGGGCCTTTAGTCGCGGTTGGGGTCACCAACCGCGACTAAAGGCTACCCTTTAGTCGCGGTTGGTGACCCCAACCGCGACTAAAGGCTTTTTTTCGCCCCTTTTGCAGTTCCCGCGGAAAATGGCCTTTAGTCGCGGTTGGCCAGGCCAACCGCGACTAAAGGTATTTTTTCAAATTAGTTTTCTTTTTCAAAATAGTTTTCTTTTTCAAATTAGTTTTCTTTTTCAAATTACATATAATATATCAATAAATTCAGAAAAATAAAACTAATTCAATTCAAAAACTTAAAAATACAAATATTATATCAAAAAATTCAGAAAATTAAAACTAATTCATTTCTAAATGTTACAAATACAAATAATGTATGAAAAAATTCAGGAAAATAAAACTAATTCATTTCTAAATCTTAAAAATACAAATAATATATCAAAAAAATCAGAAAAATAAAACTAATTCATTTCGATATGTTAAAAATACAAATAATAAATCAAAAAATTAAGAAAAATAAAACTAATTCATTTCAAAATCTGAAAAATACATATAATATATCAATAAATTCATAAAAATAAAACTAATTCAATTCAAAATTTTAAAAATACAAATATTATATCAAAAAATTCAGAAAATTAAAACTAATTCATATCTAAATGTTAAAAAATACAAATAATGTATGAAAAAATTCAGGAAAATAAAACTAATTCATTTCAATATGTTAAAAATAGAAATAATATATTAAAAAATTAAGAAAAATAAAACTAATTCAATTCAAAATGTTTAAAATACATATAATATATCAAAAAATTCATAAAAATAAAACTAATTCAATTCAAAATTTTAAAAATACAAATTATCAACAATTCATAAAAATAAAACTAATTCAATTCAAAAGTTCGTTGGCCCCCTCTTCCCGCCTCTTTCCGCCGACCCCTCTTCCCTCCTCGTCTTCCCGCCATTTCTTCCCCGTCTTCCCGCCTCTTTCTTCCCGCCAATTGTTTCCCGCCAATTTCTTCCGGCCTCTTTCTTCCCGCCAATTTTTTCCCGCCAATTTCTTCCCGCCACTTTCTCCCCGCCTCTTTCTTCCCGCCTCTCGTCTTCCCGCTCCCATTTTTCCCGCCATTTGTCACTACATATAGGTAGCCCGGCTTGGCCAGCATTATCATCTCTACAATCTCTCATCACTCTCTCATGGCTTCCACCGCACCCACTCTAACCTACCGGCAGGTGGAGGAGCTTTGCGCCTCGAACTACCCTTGCCCTCCGGGCTACCGCGTCCCTCGCCGGCCGGAGCCTAAGCGCCGGCGGCGTGCCGGTCCCTCCCGTCCCTCGTGGTACCGCGCGCCGGGCGGCCATCACGAACCACTACTACCTCGACCTCACGCCGGAGCAGCGGATGAATCCCCGCCGGCATCCCGATAACCGAGCATACTTGGGACGCCTTCTTCATCAATCGGCGTGAGAGGGCGCTCGCCGTGTATGAGGAGGACGGTCCGCCTCCCGGAAACTTCCACGAGGCCGGCCGTCGGCTATGGTGGTACGGCCGGACTCCGCAGAGCGTCATGGACTACATCACGGCCGGCGATATCCCCCGCCTGCGCTACCCTCGGTTCGAGCCACGAGCGCCGCCCGACGACGGCGACGACAAGCAGCGGCGACGACGCCGGCAACTTAGAAGGCGACGACTACCGCACAACGGCGGCGGCTATGAAGACTACGAGTATGCATATTATACGCCTAGGCAGGAGTATGACTAAATCACTCCAAATTTCATGTATGCGGGAGTATGACTTAGTCACTCCAAATTTCATGTATCATCAGTGCTATCTCGAGTCAATTGAATCATTCGAAAATGGACACCAAACACATCACGGGTAATATAATTCACATGATTCATTCAACAAAGTTTGGTACAATAAATTATTACACATCATTTCTTCCCTTGTGTCCCCGCTTGCTTACGATTGTGCCGTATCCATGGAGCATCCTCATCATTTAACTTAATGCTTGGGTCGGTGTTCACTTTGAAGGGCGGAATTTCAGCAAACATATTATAATCTTCCGACATGTCCGTCTTGTCCTCCACTCCCACGATGTTTCTTTTCCCCGAAAGAACAATGTGGCGCTTTGGATCATCGCATGATGTACCGATCGTTTTCTTATCTTTCCGTTTCCTCGGTTTGCTACTCATGTCCTTCACATAGAAAACCTGAGCGACATCTTTCGCTAGGACGAATGGTTCGTCAAGGTAACCAAGATTGTTGAAATCCACCATTGTCATTCCGTATTGCTGGTCCACCTTTACCCCACCTCCTCGTTAGCTTGAACCATTTGCACCGGAACAAAGGGACCTTAAAGGAGGGTCCATAGTCAAGTTCCCATATCTCCTCTATGTAACCATAATATGTGACCTTTTGCCCATTCTCGGTTGCCGCATCAAAGCAGACACCACTGTTTTGGTTGGTGCTCTTTTTATCTTGGGCGATCGTGTAAAATGTATTCCCATTTATCTCGTACCCTTGGAAAGTCGTTATAGTCGAAGATGGTGTCTTGGCCAACATGTACAGACTGATCTACAACCTTATTGTCACTCATTAAATGTTTTCTCAACCAACCGCCGAAAGTCTCCATGTGGGCCTTCCTAATCCAGGATTCAGTGCTTCCCGTGGTTGTCCGAGCGTAAAATATTCTTGTGTTTCTCAAAGTACGGAGCCACCAAGCTGGAATTGGTCGAACCGTGTGGTGTGCTTCGGCCGGAGAATGGCCGTCCATACATATCATTGATTTCCTTCCGATCGTGCCTTTTCCACTTAGTCTCCCCTCGTGCCGCGATTGAGGAAGACCAATCGGCTTAAGGTCAGGAACAAAGTCAACACAAAACTCAATTACCTCCTCATTTCCATAGCCCTTGGCGATGCTTCCTTCTCGCCTAGCACGGTTACGAACATATTTCTTTAATACTCCCATGAACCTCTCGAAGGGGAACATATTGTGTAGAAATACAGGACCGAGAATGGAAATCTCATCGACTAGGTGAACCAGGAGGTGCGTCATAATATTGAAGAAGGATGGCGGGAACACCAACTCGAAACCGACAAGACATTGGATCACATCGTTCGTAACCGTGGTAGAACTTCCGGATTGATTACCTTCCGAGAGATTGCATTGAGGAATGCACATAGCTTCACAATGGCTACTCGAACATTTTCCGGCAGAGCCCCTCAAAGCAATCGGAAGCAATTGCGTCATAATCACGTGGCGGTCGTGAGACTTCGGGTTTTGGAACTTTTTCTCCGCCATGTTTATTATTCCCTTTATATTGGACGAGAATCCTGACGGGACCTTCATACTGCTCAGGCATTCAAAAAAGATGACCTTCTCTTCTTTGGTCAGAGCGTAGCTGGCACGACCTTGAAACCGTTCCGGATGCAGGTCATCAGGGTCTTTCAAACTTTGCTGGTCCTGCCGTGCTTCCTTTGTATCATTTGACTTCCCATACACGCCCAAGAAGCTTAGGATGTTCACGCAAATATTCTTCGTAACGTGCATCACGTCGATTGCAGTAGCGGACTTCTAGGACTTTCCAATATTCTAGCTCCCGAATATAGATTTCTTCTTCCACATGGCTACGTGCCCGTCAGCTCCCTTCGGAACTGATTGTCCGCCAGACCCTTTCCAAAGATGACTTTCAAACCCTTGACCATATCAAATACCTCAGCACCAGCAGTGTTCCGCAGGCTTCGGCCGGTGATCTGCCTTGCCGTTGTAATGCTTGCCTTTCTTTCTTACTCGGATGACCTTTCGGAAGAAATCGACGATGCCCAAGGTACACGTTCTTCTTACAATTTGGCAAATGTACACTTTCAGTCTCATGTAAGCAGTGCGTGCATGCATTGTATCCCTTATTTGACAGTCCCGAAAGGTTACTAAGAGCAGGCCAATCGTTGATGGTTACGAAAAGCAACGCTCGTAGGTCAAATTCCTCTTCTTTGTGCTCATCCCACACACGGACACCAGGTCTGCCCCACAGCCGTAAAAGCTCATCAACTAATGGCCTTAGGTACACATCGATGTCGTTGCCGGGTTGCTTCGGACCTTGGATGAGCACCGGCATCATAATGAACTTCCGCTTCATGCACAACCAAGGAGGAAGGTTGTAGATGCATAGAGTCACGGGCCAGGTGCTATGGCTGGAGCTCGCTCGCCAAAAGGATTCATGCCATCCGTACTTAGACCAAATCTTATGTTCCTTGCGTCGCCTGCAAAATCTTTGAACTCTCTGTCGATCTTTCTCCATTGCGTTCCATCTCGCGGGGTGTCTCAACTCCCCGTCCGACTTACGGTCCTCTTTGTGCCATCGCAACAACTTGGCATGCTCTTTGTTCCCGAACGAGACGTTTCAACCGTGGTATTATAGGAGCATACCACATCACCTTGGCGGGAACCCTCTTCCCGGGTTTCCGGCCCTCAACATCGTCACCAGGGTCATCGCCTCCGATCTTATAACGCAATGCAAGTGCATACCGGGCATTCATTCAAATTCTCGTATTCACCGCGGTAGAGGATGCAGTCGTTGATGCATGCATGTATCTTCGTAACCTCTAAACCTAGAGGGCAGTACAACCTTCTTTGCTTCGTACGTAGTGGCGGGCAACTCGTTATTCTTTGGAAACATATTCTTCAACATTTTCAGCAAGTTTTCAAATGCCGAGTCAGCTACACCTGCCTCGTGCCTTCCATCTCAAGCAAATCCAGTGTGCAGCCCAGCTTTTTCGGACCATCATCGCATCCGGGTACGGCGCCTTCCTCGTGATCCTCTAACATGCGATCCAAATTCTCCCTCTCTTTTTCAGTTTCGCAGTCGTCTCCGTGCATCAGCAATGGTCCGACCAAGATCATCAACGAGATCATCACGTGCCTCTTCTTCACCTTCCCCTTCACCTTCCCCTTCACCTTCAAGCATCCTCCATGAAAGTATCACCGAAATGAGCAAGATAGCTTTCATCATTGAAATCATCCCCTTCTTCATCTTCTTCCATTATAACCCCTCTTTCTCCATGCTTGGTCCAACAATTATAGCTTGGCATGAAACCGTGCCGAAGCAGGTGCATGTGAACATCTCTTGAGGAAGAGTAACCATTCCGATTCTTACATTTAACACATGGACAGATAACAAAACCCCCTGCTTGTTCGCATTGGCCACTACGAGAAAATCTTTCAAACCCGCACCGAACTCGCCGGAGAGTCGGTTACCGTACATCCATTGTCGATTCATCCGCATTATTATAATATAAAATATATAATTAACCATCATGCATTTGTTAAACTAACTAGCTACAAACAATATAAATTAAACAATGAACTACACACACATGCACATTTTATCAACGACACATCAAAGGTTCAAGTTGCTAACCGCGATCGAGGAGGAAAAAATAAATGAGAAAGCTCAAGTGTGGCTCCAACACTTCATATCATGTTTGTTTCATGCTCTTGGGGCATTTCATCAAACACCTTATGTGCATAAGAGGAACCAAAAGCAAACCTAACACCCACTTGTGAAGCTTGTGAAGAGAATGGCACCAAATGGCTAAGTGTTGGCTGCTGGGTGGGTATATATAGGGGAGGGGCTTTAGTCCCGGTTGGCCTGGCCAACCGCGACTAAAGGCCTTCGGCACCTTTAGTCGCGGTTGGCCTGGCCAACCGCGACTAAAGCCCCCCACGTGCACCGGCTGGCCACCGAGCGCCCCGGGCCCAGGCCTTTGGTCGCGGTTCGCCTCCCGAACCGCGACTAAAGGTACCATTAGTCGCGGTTCCTGCAGCGTCGCGACTTATGGGGCTCACCCGAAGCCTGTTTTTCCACCAGTGTGCCTTAGGGTGCTAAGTAAATATGACACTGACGCACCCGGCGGCTACACAGCTGAAGGTTTGAATTCTTGCATAAACCCACTGAAAATGCTCCAAATACGTGTGATTCACGCAAAACGTGGAATCTGCTTAGAGAATGCAGAGGGATGAGCAAACGAGTATTTGGCTACAAGCCTTTCCTCGAGTATTTTCTTTTAGGAATTTTCAAGTTCTTAGTAGACTGAAAACTAAGCTAGGGCTCAAATAGACTTCAACAATATCTGATATGCATCGTGATTCGTGTTCTTGAGATGCAAGTTGGATTGCAACCGTTATTTTTCTAGTTGCAAGTGGGCACTAACTGAGGTTTTTCGGTTGCGAGTGAGGTTGCAACTACGAAAGATGGTTTCGAACCGTTAGATTTATTTCGTAATCCGTGCTATAGTGTATAATATTGGTTACAACTGAAATTTAATGACATCATTCTGTACCGAAAACTAAAACTAAGTTAATTCTTAGTAATAAATTGAGAACTAGTCACACCCTCGCTTTTAATGTGTTATTACATGCGGTAGTACATCTCCCAGCAGCATGCAGTTTAGACTCTAGAGGCAGAAAGTAGCACACGGTACACACATGTGCATATACAGGTCCTAGTGGACGCTACAGCCATACCAGGAGAGGCTGCTTCGATCCGTCCTGGTACTCGCTACGGAGTAGGAGTATTGCTTTTGTGAGACAAGTCGGACTAGGTCTCTACTGCTGTTAGCTAGTACTAGTACTGCTCGTTTGCTCTGCTTTAGGCCATCTCCAGCGGCGCGATGCATTTTAGCGTCCGCGCGAGTCCGTTTGCGTCGGCCTTTTTATCGAAAACGACCGCGCGTCCGTTTGCGTCGGGAGTGGCTCCAGCGGCACGACGCATTTTTTTTAGGACGAATCATTTTTTTGAACTGAAACATAATTTACAAAAACTGAAACATAACTTACATACTTGAAAACATAAAAAAAACTAAAACGCCTATCGCCGCGCATCGTGGCCGTGCTGCTCCTCGTCGCTGTCGAGCAAGATGACCTCAGGTATGTCCCACGGCCGGTAGCCATCCGGGGAGCGTACGCCGGGCGCGATGGCGGTGCTCGAGGTTGAGGAGGCTGTGGCTGAGGGCGGCGGTGGAGGCGCCCGGGGCCGCGGCTGTGGCGGCGGATGAGGAGCCCAGCCATAAGGCTGTGGCGGCAGTGGGGGAGGCGCCCAAGGCTGTGGCGGCGGTGGTGGAGGCGCCGCCGAGTCCAGGAGCGCCTGTCGAAGGGCTTCATCCGCGGACATGCCCGGCGGCATGACAGCGGTGGCGTAGCGGGGCAACGGCGGCTGCACAGGCGCGTCGTACTCGGAGACGAGGAGGCCGACCTTGGCCATCTCGTCGTCCGTCATGTTGTCGGGGAACTCGAAGTTCCGGCCCTCCGCCATGGCTCGCTGCCATTCGTGGAAGACGAGGCCGACGTAGTCGTCGCTGTCGTCCTTCACGTCCTCGCTATGGTACGCGAGCGCCTCGATGTAGTCGTCGTCGTCGTCGTACATGGCGTAGGCTTCGTCGTCGTCGTCCTCGCGGTCGTTGTGCTGCGGCTGCTGATGACGCGTCGGCGCCTGCTGACGACGCGTCAGCGCTTGCTGACGACGAGCCGGCGGTGCAGGGCCGAAGGGATAATCCCTGTCGCCCATGAAGCCAACCCTTCGTCTGATGTCCGTCTCCGTGGACAGGTACGTACGCCAACTCTCCGAGTCGATGGCGTACGCCGGATCGGCGAGGAGGTCCGCCGGCAGATATCGCCTCCGCCGCCGGATCTCCTTGGTCCGCTCAGGCTCGCGCGCAGGTATCGGAGGGATGGGCACCCGGCGGCAGCGGAGCCGCCAGCCGCCAGGCAGCTGCACGCCGTTGCAGGCGTCGCACGACACCCATTTGCCGTGCATGAGCCTCCCCACCGTGACGGGGAGCGGCACCTTCTTGCTGCCGCTGCCGGAGGCCTCGAAGTCGTTCTTCTTCCCCATGGCGCAGCGGCGGTTGTGGTGCGAGTGGAGTCGTGGGCGAAGGAGCAACGCGGCTGCTGGACTTTTAAGGGCGGCCGCGCACGGGATACGATGCCATTGAAGGCGGCGCAGAAGCCCAGCCGCCGCCCGCCAGTGCACGCGCAGAACGGGAAGGCTGCGGCATTCATGGCGGCGCGGACGCGGAAGCGCTGACCGCGGAAGCGATGGCCGCGAAGCGATGCCCTCCATGCGGGCTCGCTGCCGGCGGGCCCGGTGGAGACCGCAGCGGACACTTTGCGCGTCCGCGCAGCGTCCGCCGAGACGCAAACCTGGCGCATATTTGGGCCAGGTTTGCGTCTCCGTGGACGGTCCGGTCACTTTGCGTCGTGTCGCTGGAGACGGTGCCAGACGCATTTACGAGCGACCGTTTGCGTCGCGCCGCTGGAGATGCCCTTAGCACTGAGCAGGAGCAGTGATGATCGGCGTGAGGTCCAACTCCGATTGAACCATTGTAACGTTAGCCGCAGGCCCTCGTACGCAGTACTGCCATCCAGCTCTGATCCAGCATATTGTACAAAAGTACCCCACGTCCTTCCTTGTATATACGGCGAGCTGTACATAAATACGGGCGCCAGCGGTGACATGCAGAAAACGGTTTATGTGGAAACCAGCTAAGCTAGCTAAGGGGTGGCCCGTAGGTAGGGTGCACCAACCGTGTACGTACGTAGGAATTGATCGATCCATGACAAGTGCGAGTAGTAATTCGACGTACGTACTCTGCAATGTCGTCAGGACGTAAACATATATACGTGCGTACGTATGAACGTACACGATGTATGGTTGGGTGGATGTTCTTTGATTCTGTGATGGGTAACGTGGCATACAATCAGCAGTTGAATTTACCAGAATTTATGCATGCATGGACTATTTCGGAGCACATTTTTCTTTTCTGTTGTGATGATTATGTAGGCGTATGCACGGCCAAGCTGGTTGAAAGACAAAGGTTTTTTGCCTTTTGGGCCGCGCAATCTTTGTCGATGGGTAAACGACCAGGCCAGGGCACATCTGCGAGTTCCTAGGTTAGCTCAGCTAGTATGTTTTCCTCGATGCATATGTTGGTGAGCAGCAGAAACCAAACAACGTCAGCTCTCATTCCCCTTCCCCCATCTCGCTCTCAGCTAGCTACGGTTCATGTTCGTCTCTTCCTCCTCACCGGGCCGCTCCTTCCTCCTCTCCGTCGAAATAGCCGGCCGGAGATGGAGAGGAGAAGGCGCCGGAGTAGAAAATAGTAGTATTAGGTTTAGTTTATGGTTCCTAGTGGCGTCTGCCGTTCATGCCGGGAGAGAGGTGGCAGATCCCAGTGGCCGGATCTGGCACTACATCATCTTCCTCCTCTGCCTCATGGAGCTCCGGGCCAGAGGTGTGGCGACGGAGGGAGATGGAGATCTCCATAAATAAGGCTATTTCAGGTGGATTTGGCGGCCGTCGATGCAGTGGTGGCTTCCTCCTCTCTGTTCATCGTGGTGGTGATGAAGAAGAGGATTGGTTGCTTGCTGATGGTGGCTTGTCGCCGCGTCTGCAGCTGGGGAGTGTGTTGGCTTCTCATCAGAGGACTTCTACGATGCTGCTGTCGTCGTATTTCATGGCCGAAGGGCGACCCCTCCACCCTTGGAGGTCTACAACGTCGCTGTTGTCGCCGTACTCTTTGGCCGTAGGGCGGCCCCTCCAACCTGATGCGACGACGATGAAACTCGATCGTCCTCAGGTCTTCCTCAACCTCCAAATTCCAAAGCGGAGGCTCTCTAGCTTCGTCGGAGTTAGCTCCCGCCTCCATGCCCCAGGTGGTTCCGTCCCCGGTGGCGTGGAGGTTGGCTCCGGCGAGCTCTACGGTGGTGGAAGGTGGATCTGTAGCTGGACTTGATGGCGTTTTCTCTTTTAAATCAAAGGTCCTCAGTGCAAAATGTATGGGTCGGTTTGTAATTTTATTTTTCTTCAGGACCCTTTCTGTAATTTGTATCTCCATCGGTGATAATGGAATGAAGCTCTAGATCCTTGGAAACTTCTTCTGTTAAAAAAAAAACCAAACAACGTAGGGCAGGGCAGGCACGCATTAATCGCCTCACACGAACGCACACGCAAACAATTCTGAACCCGAAAACTGGGCCGAATCAGTTTTATTTGCAAACGTCAAACATCGAAGCGTATCAGGCTAACAACATGTACTCCGAGAGCAAGTAAATAAATACGTCTGCGTCGGCTCGGCAGAGCTCACGAGTATTTGGCTACAAGCATCGGCTCGGCTCAGCAGATCAGCCCAGCCGACTGAGGCAGTGCCTGAGCCACGACACGAGGTTGATGGCGGGTGGTCGTGTGACTCTTGTGTGGCGTGTACGCCGAATGGTTGGCTTCGTTGCCCCCGATAAAAGCCGCTGCCGGCGCTTCCGCCGGCGCAAGGAAGCGTCTCTCTCCCATTCTTTCTTTCTTTCTTTTCCCGCGCTGCCCGCTGCCTGCTGCTGCATGCCGCCCGGTTCAGTTCTGCCAAACAATTTTCTTTTCTGGCGGCAAAAGCTGTCACACAAACAATACACTCCACTCGCATAGTATCGTGAGTTTTGTCGGAGGACATATTAGGAGTATCTCATTTATTTATCACGCTTATATCACGCACGTTTCCTTCTTCCCTGAAAGGACTTACACGAGTTTCTTAGTAGTAGGAGACCAAGATACATGTAGCTCTTTATATTTGAAAATTTTAAAATTATAATTTAAATTTAAAAGAAACTGAAAAAAAGTTCTGGATGTAGCCAATGATGGTATCTACAAACATGTAAAATCTTAATGTGAAATTATTAGTAGTTTAGCCTACACAAAAAATAAAAAATGAATGGATATGAGAATAGTGAATAGTGCACATTTCAAAACTATAAAACCTGTCAGATTTTGTTATTTTTTGTGGAGTCTACAATACAAAGAGTTTCACATTGAGATTTTGCACGTTTGTAGATTTCATCATTGTCTACATCTAGAATTTTTCTTTTCCAATTTTCTTAACAACACTTGAAAGTATGATTTTTAAATT
This sequence comes from Lolium rigidum, assembly GCF_022539505.1. Taxonomy (NCBI): domain Eukaryota; kingdom Viridiplantae; phylum Streptophyta; class Magnoliopsida; order Poales; family Poaceae; genus Lolium; species Lolium rigidum. Next base: position 110,234,650 of record NC_061514.1, read on the forward strand.
TTAAAAAAATAAAAGGCTACATGTAGCTTGGCCTCTGTTTCCAGTTTTCGTACTATTGCATTCTTATTTCTACGTATTGTACTATAGTTCGTTTATTTGCAACTACTACCAGTAGTGTAATACGTACTCGGCAAGCTTACTTGTACACTCAAGGGGTCATCAGCATTCAGTTTGATCGATCAGGCGCTATGCTAGATCAATAAAGCTCTCAATTTTCCACGCAAAAAGGAAAGCGTCAGACGGAGTACTGGACATCCACGGCAGTTTACCCCGTCCGTACTTAGCAGCTGGACGCGTCTGTATTTGCGATGACCACTCGACGGCAGTCCGCACGTTATACCTCTGGCTCCTCTAGTCCTTCCTGCTGGTCCACGGGGCTGGGAAGAAAGGTCAAGCCATTCCCCAAAACAGAAATTGATCGCCTGCACTGCAATAGCCAAAGCCAAGCAGATACGGCCATGTTGATATGCCCTAGCGTCTGCTGCTTCTCGTTCGGGTATTTTCTCGGGAGGATTATGTTAACTCCTTCATTGCTCAACGACTACGTATGGTTCTTCAGCTTAACTTTATATTACTGTACTACTATCGATTAAAAGCGAAGGGAGTTTTTTTTTTCAGTGTGTTTCGTGTTCTGTGATAACAATTTGCTACGCCTACACTCTGATCTTAAATACTTGACCCACGTTGTTAGTCATATTGTGGCCTATATTTTGCACGTATCTCGACAAGCATTTAGGCTGGAGGGGGCACGTACGTGATTTCGGGGTACGTTATATAGGTTTTGTTTGTTGCTCTTTGATCGTTCACGTGACATGAATCCCGTTGTACTTTTGCGAGAGCGATCACGAACAATACTTGATGTGTAGTATTAGAGGGAGAAGGGATCCCACGATCCATCAACTAGACGCGCATCAATATATCCGCAGACGTACGATCGCCCCGTCCTTTCGACGGAGAACTTCTAGCAAATTGCGTGTCCCGTGCATGCACTTGTCAACTTGTCACGCACAGCCGCTACGTATAAGCCTACGACCGTCCTCGTCCTCGTCCTCTCTCTCTCGAGCGCGCGACGCCAAGATTCGGAGGCGGCCAAAGCAAAACACTGGACACGTCTCCTCACATGCCTGCATACTCTGTATAATACTTAGGTATCTCCTCATAATTTTAGATACTAAATAGCATTTCGATTCAACCAAATTTTGACAAATCTTAAAACGTACAGTATATGATGGATCCCCCGGTATCTGACCACGGTGTGCTGCATTATAGTGCATGCATCACGCATGCGCACATTAGTTAGGCTAGGGTATAATCAAGTTTTTTTTGCGTGGGGTAATCATGTGCTTGCCACTTGCTTAATTAGCGCTCTACCAGTACAGGAGTACTACGTGGGTACCTGAGCTACCTAGGTACGTAGATATCGCGATCTCAGGAACGTGTGTGCTAACTGTGCTAGCAGACAAAGCCCTGGCTCCGGCCGTACCCATCTGCTGCGCCTCCCGATTTTTTCTTTCTCTTACAGATATTCTCGTCCACATGATCAGATCCGCACGCACCAAAGGAGCAAAATAAAAAGAGTAAAGAAAAAGAAAAAAAGGCTGTCTATACTGTCTCCACACCCACTACCTGACAATACGTCCGTCTTTCGCTTCGTATAGTTTGTTATGCGATGTACTGATGTGAGAGACGAATAAGTAAAGCTCATCAATCGCCACTACGCACGGCAGGCTGCCAACCTACGTAGTCACGCGAAACTAATCGAGCACGGGCCGGCGTCAGTAGGAAGAGAAAAGAAAGACCCCAGGTACCCCAGGTATGCAATGTACTACTGTACTAAAGTGTAACGAAAGGATTACGATCTCTGCGGTGCGTTGCAGCCCAGTGGTGCATGCAGTGCCTGGTCCGAAAACCGGCACGAGTCAACTCTCGCTGGGGGACGCATGGATCGTTGTAGATCCGCTCTGATTCTCGTGTCTGGATCCGGTGAGGCAAAACACCCACGTGAGGTCAACTCACCGGCTTAAACTAGGTTTAACTACATGCTCCCTTCCACCGGCCTAGAGCAGCTAGCTAGGGGGAAAAAAGAAGGTGGCGTGCGCGCATGCCCAAATGTTCGGGTGGAACCGAGCTAGCTGCTGTGATGGGCACGTGAGCCAGCACGTACTGCTGCGTCCATGCATGGTTATTAACGAGTAGACGTAGACACATATATAGTTGCATGCAGTTAAGTTAGCTTAATCATGCCGATCCGTATAGTTGCATCGCATGCACGAGGGAATGCATCATTGCATCCAACAGACCGGTTGACGCACGGCACGGACCGGCGGGCACGGCCACACGGTACGATCGAGTCGAGCCTCAGGTGTACATATCGATAGTCACGTTTTTCTGAACCGTCCTACAGACGGAAAGACCGACCAGCGTACGTTCGGATTTGAGATACAGTATGGTCGACGGAAATATCTGCAGCAACAGGCAACAGCGGACGGCCATACATATCGTGTAGTATCCCCGCTTGTGTTGTTGTGTTTGAGATCCACCGTTTACGCTGACAAGATTCGGTACCACTAAGCTAGTAATAGTATTACCACAAGGTGCGAAACAACCGTTCGTACAAATTTGTCGCTTGCCACGCCAAGTTACGTCCCACACGGTGTGTTCGGTCGTAGCCACACCGTGGCGTACGTCACACTTCTCTGTTCCCGAGATATTTTTATTTCGGTCTTCATCGACCAAGTCGGTATCAAGAATCAATATTGTGCTATCGAGCGACATGTTTGATAAGCTACCCAAACAAACAAATCAATAGACAAAAAAGATTGTGCTTGGATGGTTAGAAGAATAGTGACACCTTAAACTCACCAAAAATAAAATAAATAAGGTTTAACACTTCAGTATCTCATAAAGATAGAATGTTCTTTTGTGGGAGATGATATTTCTAGTAAGGCGGTTGTAGTGACGGTTCCTCCACGGATTTGCTCATCAAGACCATCACCCCTATCTTGTGGAATTAGTTCACTCTTCGTGGGGCGCTTGCTCAAATGGCTTGAGAAGTCACACCACAAAAGCTTCAAGAGGGTGCTCGTCCAAGTTATTCAAGAAGTTCGGAATGAGCGGAACCGCCCTATCTTCATCACCTAGAGGCTAGGGCATGATCAATGTCATAGTTCTGGCCTACCTTCCCATGCCAATGCCTCGGGTTCTTTTTTTTCTATTTTGTAGTATAATCACTGAACACTGCCACAGTTCGTCTTTTTTCCTTTCGTATCTTCTCATTTTCTAACCTAGATCTATCCATACAACTTGTAGAGCTCGTGTCCTTTCCTAAAATGATAATTTTCCATCCCTATCTCGACTCCACGCACAACAAAGTCCAAGAGAAGCAATAAGTATTTCAATCAGAGAAATTCAATTCGGCACATGGGAGCATATGCTCCTGCCACCAGAAATAACATTTTGAAATATAAAAAAAATCGAACAAAAATTTGCACGCTTATGTATCGATATTCTACGTGTGCACGTCAAGTTTTGCAAAAAAAAAAAGGACATTTTTTGTGACTTGTGTGAAAAAGACAAAAAAATCCGTAATAGATAATGTTCCATTTTTCTTGCTTTTAAGTTGACCTTTATCAGATGCTCACTCCGATTCACAAGCAAATCGGTTTTTATCTACAATACCTAATAGAGAATTTAGATGCCACAAAAGAACTTATTCGTGAGAAATCAAACATCAATTTTAGGTACCAAAACAATTTAAAATATCTAATTAGTCCGCGATATGATATGTTGCCCGTGAGCTGTTCCTCGTCACTTCATGCAAGATAATGATGTGCTCTACTATCAGACTTAGTCATAGATTTTTCCCGGAAAAAGGACTTGGTCATAAATGGTACACATCACACAAACATGCACCCAACTGTTGAACATCAGCACATCCACAATTTGGCGCACAAGACAAGAGCTAGATGTGAAAATAGCAAAATCTGTAGTACGAGAACGCTCCAGTCCAATAACTACCGAGCCATGCATGTACAAACAAATGGCTCGCATGCAGATACCAAACAAGAACTGTTAGTCCTCGAGCACACAGCCAAATGTGTGTTAAGAACAGTTCAAAGGCATTATCCTCTTGTCATGAGCTAGCTGTTGCTAGGCTCTAATATAAACGTCGGCGCTTGGTAGGTTTTCAGCTAGGGTGGTGATGTGTATATTTTGGGGGCTAGATTACCCTGTAGCCATGTGGCCAAGGAGGATATATATATACGTGTTTATCTCTAATCTATGCATCCAGCCACACAATCACACATCCAAAAACCAATGATGGTGCATTGCTATTATAAGTACATAGCTAATCGAGCGTCTGTCTTCTCCCACTTGCCATGTTCGAAACGGCGAGCTAACAAGCTCAACTCCTGTCAAGATACTTTTGGTTAATGGCCATAGCCTTTGGCCTAAGCAGGTCTTGGGAGTCTTGGTCCATGGCATGCATTGAACAAATCAAAGGTTTGGGTTAATAAAACTTAGGCTTGGTAGGCAAGACTACTTCTACTCCTTGCATGAGAAGAAACCAATTGGCGCTCAACAAAAATCCAGACTATGGACGGCATTAGGTGAGGCCGGTGTCGAGAAAAAAAGTACAGGCTCAGGAAAGGGGAGAAAAAAAAAATCTTCAGTGTCACTGTTGAAGCCAAAATGTCCATGAACGTCAAACCGAAATGCACAACTTCAATTTCAGACAAGCAAACATAAAGCACCAGAAGCAAGCTTCATGGATAAGGTGGTCAAGCTACCAGTCCTCCAGACATGGGGAAAAAACAAGGGCAACACCTAACCTTTTACTTTGTTATCTACTTATATAGTATCTCCTTTATGTTCAGTGGCCGCCATGCGCATACAATACGGAAGGATGCGCCTCAAAAGAGAAGTGCAGTGAAAGACATAAAGGCTCCAAGGAATGCCCTACTCATGTTTGCCTGTGCCCTAAAGTTCCCAGGGAAGCTAAATGCCTTGTGTTTTGCTTACACCAAGCACAACCAAATATCAATCCAGACAGCGAAATCATCCATCTATCCCACTCCCTCTCATATCTATCTTTTTTAAGGGAAGCCTCCTTAATTCTAGGCAGTTGCACTACTACAACACAACCTGGTCTTGCATGTCATCGCTTTGAGATCAACATAACTTTTAAAACGAGGGCAATGATGTAGGACTAGTGCATACATGTGAACCAAACCTAAGCTTGAAGTTTCATACAATAATCTTGCAGATCATGGTAATTATGGAGCACCCCAAGACTTCAAAAGGGGGGGGGGGCAAAGATAGGAGAGGAACATCATGATCGATGCACATCGGAAGTGTAGCACGCATACCGTACAAGTGTATCTTTGCCTGGATCCTCACAAGACTTTCAGTTTGGCATCAACCTGACCTGGCCTACCGACCTTTTGGTCAATTGGAGTGTTAAACTGTGTCTCCAAGTGGGAATATATGGCCTAAAGCTATTAAGTACTAGCAGTTGTACTGCAGATGCATCTCTTAGGACTTAACTTGCCGACCACAGAATGATTTTTATATGGGAGCCTATCTCAGATGATTGAATGATTGACCAGACAACCTTATCAGAAATGGTTATTGAGGTTATTAGACTATGTTTTACTTGACAATAACACCGTAAAAATAGCAGGAAATAATTTCCCAACACATGTATCATTATTGTTCAGAGCCTCAAAGGGGCAACAGAACATACCTGACCCAGTGCACCCAAACTAGGTAAACTAGTTTAGGAATTGTCAAAAAGTTGAAGAGAACCAGCACATCACACAATATGTATCTACCATGCTGCAAAATTTCAAGTCAAACTTTATTGCACGACCCGAGAAAAAAATAAAGACAAATATCTCTGAAATTTAATACAATGTTACATAAATGTTGTTTCAACAAAAATTCTTAAAATATCGAGCACCACAAAACCCTTGCACCGGGTACCTAAACGTGTGAGGGCCAACAAAACTCTTGAGCTCTATACAATTTTGGGGGCTTTATTGCTAGAATCTCAACTTGATAAATTATACATATCATGTATTCTCGGAAAGACAGAAATATTCCAAGATAGTAACTTCTGTTGTCAAAACATGTACTACCTCCGTTCTGAAATGTAAGCCTTTTTAGAAAGCATCACTGTTCCAAACAACATAAGTGCGCCTCAGGCCACCAGAATTATATTGCACTCCTTGCCCATCTTTACACAAGTTGGACAGTGGATATCAGGTTAATGGTTAATGGTTAAGCTTCATAAAGAGATTCCAACCGGTGCTATCGTATTCAATCTACATAAAGTGAGCAAAATAGTCTGCCAATGCTACAAAACATCAGATACCTTGGGTGTTAATTATCTCGCTTGATGCCTAACTCAAGATACGAGATCACCAGATCAGCAGTTTTACTTCCTGAAGCTATAACATTTCCAACAGCCAAGCCATCCTTGTTATTTCCTGCAAGAGATAACCAAAGTTCAATGACTATTTAAGTTAACATCAGATAATAGTGTTACTTAATGGCATTACTATTTCTGGTTTGCTCTAGAGAACTCCAACAAGACTAATGAGATGCAAATGCATGTTTTCTTTTATCAGAGCATCATTTTCGGCAGACCAGGAAGGCATGGAGTTACATTTTCATGGAAACCAATAATAAATTAACAATATGGTGCCTTTATTGACTTGCCTGCATAGAAGAACCCTGGAAGATCATTCTCCATCTTTCCTATAGCTTCCAATGCCAAATCATAATCATGGCCATACAGAGGAAAAGCATTTTTCCAATGTATATGTCTGTGTAATGAAGAATGTCCGTGTTAAATTAATGAGCATGTAGTGGTAATTTTTATTTTACGGAAATTCAAAAATTCCTAGTAGATAGCAAACCACAACACAAGCTCAAATGGGACATATATCAATGACTTCTACTATTAAGGCAATACGTTTGGACACTTACCTCACAAAAGTTGGCTGCCCCTCTACACCCAAGAGCTTTCTAAGGTCAGAGGTCACAAGTTGTTTCAAGATAGCCCTGCAGAAGTATAGAATATGAATGATCCACCTAAAATAAGCATAGCATTCAACATATAGAAATTCCATACGTTGGAGCTCCAGCGAGATCCCTATTGTGGCTTCCCCCAACGAATGTTGTAAATAAGTGTTGGTCATTAGGAGCTCGATCTGGGAACATCATAGAGGAGAAGAGGGTTCCTATACAAGAAACAGTCACATGTGTAACAATGTAGAGGCTATGTTCTCTGAAAAAAATATGGAGCTAAACCCTATGAATCAGAGTTAACAAAAACATGAGTACAAGTAAACTGATATAGCAAGGTTGTTTTGTGTACATAATGGCAATTCATAGCTGAGCTAACCTACCAAGGGTTTTCAGACCATGTTTTTGCTGTTCCTTATAGGGTACCAACACCCCAAATCCTTCCAGGGGTCTTTTGACATCTTCCTTCTTAAAAGCTGTTACCATGAGGGATAACGGCAGATAATCCACCTGCATAATAAATATCAATTAAGGCAGGATTCTGCTATACATGTAGAGTTCGAAAACGTCCATGTATTTCATGAGACGAAATCAGAGTCACCCATCCCATAAGTCATAACTGTAAACTTGTGATACAATAGCTCGTAGGCTCTAGAAGTATTATGTTGCAATAATTTAAAGTATTCTCCAAATGAAAATATGAAATAATAGTGAAATTAGTACAACGAAGCATCTTAAGAAGTTATGGTTCCATTATGGGAATCAAAATCATATAAAATTTAACAATCAAGGACCTCTTTTGCAATGGAGAAATGTAAAACTATCTTTACTCCAATTCTGTATTCATGTCATTAAAATAAAGTATGGTACATATATGTAGCTCATTTTTCCAGGAAGTTATTTAAAGTGCAAGCACCATTGCATGCATTACTGAACACCCACATCGAAAATCCAAATTTGTGAACTTCAGGTCCAATATATCTGGCTGCCTTCTGAAACACATCACATCACTACTAACTACTACTTTGATAGCTCCATAAGAAATTAAGTGCGTTGTGATAGAGGTATTAGCAATGACTCATATAATACACTGTGGGTCATGAAAACAAGAATGTCATCAAAGCCGCGATGAGGAATTTCACCTAGCACCAATTTGTTTGCAAGCACAACCATATAAACCATTGGACTTGTTAATCTACACTGGGATCCTAACCTGACCTTAGGAAGAAAATCTAGCACAAAGGGAGCTCCACCTTTTGTAAACTTCATCCTCTGGACATTAGACAGTGGAGCCTGAAGAGGAGAAAATGCAAGGGGTAAATAATTTGGTTTACACACATGTTTAACGGTCATAATAGCCTGTCCTGAGTACTGAAGTAGTATCAAATTTTACACATCAGCAGGAAGCAAATTTGCAGGATTGCACATCAAATGAACTTAACAGGAGGGCAGATGCGTGTTTCTTACTGTCATAATAACAGCATCAAAGGGTTGGTTCTTTGCGAGCTCCCTGTTACTAGCATCCTTTGAATCAACAAAAATTGACCACCCATTTGATGCAGAGAGTCCATCACAGCTACATGCCAATGACAACACTTGAGTCGCAAGTTTCACATTACCATCTCCAATTTCTTTGTGAAGTGCATCTACTAGTGTCTGAAAATCAGTGAACATAAAATTTAACAAAGAAGAAGTTAAATAGTAAGACATGCGGTATGTCACCATGCAGTGGGGCAGGGTATCACAACATTGCTTACAGAAAGATGAGTAATGCATCCGTTTGACCATGCATGATGTGTGATTCATCATTAGTACAATGCAACTATTTGGTGATATTTAACTCGTTCTTTTATTGTAGCTGCCTTTGGCTCACTCATTATGTCAGATTTCTTATCCTGACTGCTATGATGTTAAATATAATCAAGAGATACACTTGGATACATGATTGGTATTTTGTTTGACATAGCTTAAATTTACTGTCCTCAAGCTAATAAACCTGTGGCAAGTCAATAAGAACTGAGCATTGACCAAGGTTGGAAAAGGCGCTAGGCGTAAGCGAGGCAGTTGGCATTCGCCTAGTGCCTAGGCGACGCTTAAGCGCCCTAAGCGTAGCCTAGGCGGGCATAGTTTACACCAGCAAGTGTATATGTGGGTCATTATATGTAAATACACATTAATTTAGAGCATGTAAATGTGTAAATTTGTAATAACTACCTTTAGAATAATGCTCATATAGCTCGTTCGTGAATTATGGCATGATTTATTATTGAGGAAGAAAAATTCTTGGTTGCCCTGCCTAGGCTTCCGTTTATGCCCTAGGCAAGGCGTTTGTCCATCGCCTAGTGCCTAAGCGTTGCCTAGGCGTCGCCTAGTGGCAGGTGTAAACATATCGCTAAGCTGGACAATGGATACAATTATACAAATCACCGCAGCTTTCTGACTTGTGAAAGGCCTTAAAGCCGTGATGCTAGTTTGCTGACTGAATATACATCCTTGAGTGCCACAGAAATAACCATTACTTTAGTTAGAAAGTTAGAACACATCGGTTTTAAATGGTAGAGTTAATAGGTTTTGCCTTTGAAATCTTTGGCACTAACAAATAACAAATAAAATGACAGGATATCATCATATGAATACCTGCATACCACCATGAAATGAAAATGACACCCGCTTATTCCTTCCTTTTCCTGATACAGCGCTTCCTTTCTTAGTCGAATCACCTTTAGCTGTTAGTTTAGACAAGATGGCACCAGCAATGATAGAACCATACCTGAGAGCATTGAAGGAGCATGAACAACAGATTTGAAAGGAAAAGGGAAAGATTAAAAAACATAACTGGGAAGACAAAAGTAGCTATCCTCATTTATGATAACAAGATGCTGCAGTGTAAATGTCAAGTTGAAACTGCTAGGTCTGTTTGGACACGATAAGTGCAATGCTTATTATCATGACCGATGCAGATTACAAACTTTTAACCTAAGTAGTTCCAGTGGTCTACCACTGCACCTCTTTAATTGCCTTTTGAAGCTTCAACAGATGATAACAGAATTATCTATCTAAGTATCAGAGAGTGATATACATCAAGTATAGTAAATTTTAGAAAAAAATCCAAATAAGCTCCAGCAAGTTGATAGTTTAGCAGCTGTCCACGATTCATGGTTCAGGTAGGTACTCACTACGTTTGATGACCATTGCTTCTCAGACCAGATACAATCAATGCAGGCATTTTTCTGAATAATGGTGTCATAGCCTTTTATATTGACAATAATTTAGGATTTTAGGTTGACACTTTGTATTGCCAAAGATAACATACATAGCATCATCAGTAGAAAATGAAAATTACAATATAGATACAACTTCAAGAAGATTTATATTACTGGGCTAATTAAGAAATGTTTCTCCTAAAAGTTCAGTTCTATTTCAAAGCCAATTAATCAGACTCCGTTGCCACGAGGAGGAAAAACAAAGTAATTATGCCAATGCCAATTCACGAGAATCAACAAGGAAAGAGAAGATGGTGTAGTAACAGGCTAACAGCAGAACCCATGAAAACGATGCGAGAAAAAAGGATATACGGGAATGTCATGAAAATACAATCATGACATGTAGAATTGACACTCCTTAAATGTGTATGCAGTTACATATAAAATGAACAGCAGATAGAAAACACAAGAATTCGGAAACAAAAAATAATGAAAACGTAGAAGTGGACAAGGGATGCAGCAAATGGAATAAATGTACAAACTTACTTCTTTTCTAAATTCCATAACGCTGGAAATGCATGACGGATCTGCAGAAGACAACTGTTACTCAAAGCCAGCACAGATGCATTAACAAGGTGATATGGGTCATATGGCCAATCAAAACTAAACACACATCACATGGGAGAAGGGCACATGCTGTGTACACACATAAAACAAGATAAACTATGTTTACTATGGAGATAGAAAATAAAAATATATATCTAACTAATGCAAATAGTTGGACATGACACAATAATAACTTACAGATAATGACTCAGGATCTCCTGCACTTGTTCCAGCTACAAATGGATCAATAAGATAGTCGACAACCTGTAATAAACAAGGAAATTCTTAGCCATGTCTGGTTACAATGAACTGCAGAGCTTTTGATTACATATGACTAGTTATTCAAGATTTGTCCAGGAAAAACTCACTTCCTTTCCAAAGTGGCGTTCAAAGAAGCTCCCAACACTGAAAATGTGTCAAAACAGGGAAATCCAATTATTCATTAATAAAATATTGCACGCAAGAAACAAAGGCGTACTATGCATATCTGCCTTCTACCTACACAAAGTAACATGCAGATAATATAAAATCAGTGGATGACCTCTCAAGTCCTCAACATTTTCTTACAAGGACAATAGTTTATTACTCCATACCCAAGTTCAAGAAAAAAGTTTATTACTCCATATGTTTTGCACTTGACATCTACATCAATGTAAAACACTAAGTATGAAGGCTCACCTCTCACGTATATGCTCATCAGACACTTTCTTGGAGTTATTTGTGCTAGATTTCTCGTAAAGAAATGGTTCCAGAAATAACTTAAACTGCAAGGGTAGGAAATAATTTCGATGAAAACGAATATAACATGATGCAGACAATGAAACTTCAAGGACAAAAATCTTTTAAAGTGACAAAGTTCTGGAGAATGCACAAATGTATCAAGTTGTGAACTGAAGCCCTAATTCAGGTCATGGTGATGGGCATCAACATAAGCATTTGATAAAGTGATTCTACTTTGCTATGCATCTCTATCGACCAGTGACACTGACAATAAACATTCAACTCAGAGCTAGTAATTCACTGTTTGGCATCTTCTGTAGAATGTAGCAGTTAATATTATATAGCAGACCATACCTTTGATTTCGTAGATAGAAGACTGCTTTTCATCAGCGCAATGGGATCTGAGGGGATCTTAAGGGGAAAAAAGGAGAATGTTCAGAAGTCGTACAATAAGAAAAAAAAATACAGAATATGCATGACTAGATCAAAAACCTATTACCAGTGCTGGCGCTCCATCTTTAACAGTGTAGCGCTTGTGCTGGGAATTAGGCTGAAACAGACATTGAGCTTATCAAGCAAGTGACAAACTGGAGCAGGTAACAATACAGCAGCATGCAAACATAATTAATTAAGTATTCCAAAGAAATATCATTGGCACATACATACTGCAGTCTGCCCTCGAGGCCAAGATCATCGATTAGTCTACTAGCCTCCAGTGCACTTTCGGTCTGCAGGTAAGAGAAGCAGGTTATGTCATCAACTGATCTTCTAGCTTTAGATTCAGTTTCAAATTCGAACAAGGAGAGAGAGGAGTCTGGTCCATGTCCTACGACCCCCTACATGCCCCACCAAGAGACCAGTATCACACAACAATCACACGCTTCTTAGCAATCGCGACATGGAGCACAGCACGGTAATGTACACAGGTTGATCGGTTCGCTCGAGCCTTTGACTGATGCGACAGTAGGAACTCCGAAGCATATACAGAAGCACCAACGCACAATATACTCCACGAATTCAGAGTCCAAGCTAACGACCAAAAAATGGGCTCACCATGGTGTTGGCCCCTTCGTCCCAGAGGAACCCGCCGTCGGAGTTGGTCCGTATCTTCCCTCCGGCCCGGTCGTCCGCCTCGAACACCGTGACACGCACGCCGCTCTTCCTGAGCCTGTACGCCGCCACGAGCCCGCTGCGCAGACCGGCGGAACCGAGCACCGGCATTCCGTCAAACACCTCACGCGCACAGGCACAGAACAACCAGAATTCGGGCGGGGGGCGGAATCGTGTCGCTCACCTGACGCCGGCGCCGACGACGGCGACCGACCTGGCGGGCGCGGCGCGGGGGTCGTCGGAGGCGGCCATGGCGAGCACGGGGCGGAGCCGGCGCCCGCGCGCGGAGGCGGTGCGGCGAGGACGGGTGCAGGCGTGGGATGACGAGGAGGGGGCGGTGGCGGAAGTGAGCATTTGATTTGGGATTTGGATGGGGAGAGGGAGAGGGACGCTCGTTTGCTGTCGCCGATCGGAGTCGCGGAGTAGGTTGGTGTGGTAATCACGTCCAAAGTCCAAACGGGAAGAGGCCCCAGGTTTCTAGTTTCAGAGAGATCTGTAGTGGAGAGAAGCTGGTTCATAACTTCATACTGTTTTTTTTGGCTTATTTAGCTTGTTTGATGTGTTGAGCTGTGAAACATCTATAACGTCCCTTAATTTTATATGTGATCTAAATAATTGGTAATACCATGTGTATGCTAGTACATAACGAGGTAGAAATGAATAAACACAGTAGTCACCGATGAGATGATACCATAAATCCTACAATTCATTACATGAAAAAAAAAACATCTTTTAGTCCTCGCGAAATTACAGTAACAAAAGCTTCTTAGACAACTGAACTTTCAGCAACTCTGTGTCGCAATGCACCCATGACGCTGTCAGAAGAAGATGAGGTGCTTCCACCGACATAAGATGCACTACCCTCGTGGATATACGAGCCTCGCTCAATCTTCTCGAAATGGTCATCATATTGCTAACTATCGCGAATGAAGTTATGCAAACACATGCATGCGGCGATGATCTTCGTTTGCGTCTCCCGGTCGGGGAAAATGGTATAGAAAGCAGAATGCGCCACTTCATCTTCAGAACACCGAATGCTCTTTCAATGGCATTTCTTAGAGATGAATGAAGATGGTTGAATTTCTCCTGCATGTTCTGAGGAGGCGCACCCTGGAATTCCAGAACATGGTAGCGTTGATCTTTGAATGGAGCGAGATAACCAGTCCTATTGGGATACACAAAGTCGGTAAGATAGTATTTTCATGCGAGTAGCAAAAAAATCATGACATGATTTTGCTATTTATGTGCACATATTTTTTGTACATAATAGGCAAAATGATTACCATGAGGAGGATGTGGATAATTGGTGAAACTAGGCCGAGCAGTCCATACACATGTATCATGAGCTGACCCAGACCATCCAGGAACAGCAAATATGAACCTTAAGTCAAAATCGCATATTCTAGTGTATTTTATCTTGTCCTTCTCAGCAACTAAGACGGGAATATGTGTTCCATCAATTGCTCCAATGGCATCTTTGAAATGAGGCCAAAATCTTGGTTGTCTAATTTTATCATGAACTTCGGTGAAAGTAGCATCATGGGGTCTAATGTAATCACCCGCCATACGATCTACACAGTCTAACACCTCATGAAACTTCTTGCTGATAGTAGAAACACTACGCTCAAAACGATCTGTGGCTTCACAATTCGACTCAGGTCACCCAACATCCAAAGAAATAGAGCTAGTGATTCTATACTGGACATCTGAGAAGTTGAATGTAGATCATATTTAGCAACAAGAGTTTCATGTAACATTCTAAAAACTGATCTCCTCATCCTAATCCTAAAACACCGGTAAAAAATTCTTTGGATTCTTCACTCTCTCCTCAACCCGGTGTTTTCTTGTCATCAAGGGATTGTTCTAGCCACATAATTAAGGTGCCTTTTCACCCTCTTCCGCTGCAATACAAGCTGCAAGAAGATAATACATGTCTATATCATCATCAGAATCATCATTTGAAGAATTCATATGTAAGTACACGGAAAACAAATAAGAAAAATTTCATGACATAATTGCAAAACAAATAAGATGTGGATCATATTAGAAAAGTTAACATATTGTCATCAAAGTACAAATCCATGTTCAAAGTAAATAACATACGGATTGTCACATTACAAGTTCACAACTTCTTGTTATGTTGCTCCCATGTTATCCTAATCCAATCAAGCCTCTGCTCAGCATCCTCCTCCAAACAAATGAAGACATCATGATATTCTTGTAGGATGAACAACTGTGTGGCATAGAAGTACTCCTTGCTCCCGGGTACCTCCATCCGCAGAGATTAAAGCAACCATCCGCCTAATCTCCTTCCTAGCAGAGTCCTGGACACGCTCCAGAGATGTCATGGAGTCTCTACTCTTCTCTTCCTCTATCATCCTAATCTGCTTCTTCTTCTCCTCCCTTTTTCACATGAAATCTATCATACGATCCAACCTCGAGACACTCCTAGTGCTCATCTTTGGTGTTGCTGCTGGGCTAGGTGAGTAAGGGCATCTCTTATTCTTCTTACCTTGACCACGCAAAGGTGTAATAACAGGCTCGTCGTCACCTACACAACCTAAACCATCAATGTCATCAACATTGACTCTAGACTGGGAAGCTTCACCCTGAAAAGCTCGAACTTGAGATGATGGTGGCACCCTAGCAGTCACATTGGTCACAACATTACTATCAAAAAATTTCTTGAAGTCCCACTGCTATGCGAAACTTGGCTGCCTCAGGACACATCTGCATGTACAAGAAAACATCAGTATAGCAAATAAGAAGAAACAACTAAAGGAAAACATAGCGCTACCCACCAATATGATTGGCTGTAACTCAAGTTCCCACCAATCGTCACTTGCAGCAATGGTTTGAGTGATAGGATCTCTTCCTAGACTAGATGCATGTTGGAGCAATCCCTTCTAAACAGTGATCTGTTTTGAGTGTGGTCCCACCTATTTTTTATTTGCTTCCTATCATAATTTCTCTTCGTGCGATGGTTGAAGTTCGTTACCAAATTGTTGTAAGCATTGGCATTCAAAACATGAACCGGATGATTATTTTTATTCACTTCTTCGATGCACACGTCAAGAAACACACAATGAGCAAACGCATCCCAATTTGCTTTCCCATGTTTCGGCTTTTCAATCTAAAATACGTACATTAAAAATTACGTACATTAAAAATTACAAACAGAAAACTGAAATCTGTAGTCATGTACTATCAATGAATTGTATCCAGTAGTGGGAATTACTAACGATCAACCTAGCACTCAATTGTATATCAACACAACTTCACATGGCTGAAGTTTTATATGACCAGAAACAAATAAATAAAAGGCCCCTGCTGCTGGGAGGAAGCCATGGGGAGGAGCAGCCCGAGCTCGAGTTCGCCGGCAGGAGGAGAGGGTGTCGGGTCGGTGGGCGGTCGCTGCGACGGCGGATGGTCCTGGGGTCGGCGGGAGGGAAGGCGCGACGATGGCAGCATGCGGTCGCTGCGGCAGGGAAACCCTAGTGCAGGTTGGATTCTGCTCGAGAGATGGGATGCAGGGCGAATGAGGGTGCGGGTTGTGATTTTTTTTTTTTCCTTTTTTTTCACTTCTCAACCCATCCCACTGCGGTGGCATTTCTCTGTAAATACAATGAAGGAAAGGGCAAGATCTCGATACCCCTTCGTTTCCAGAAGTACCTCATGAACCGATTCTCGTTTGGAAAATGCTTGCTTTCGGGCGACCGATCGCGTGGCAACGATCGGTCCCTTACTCGCTCGCTCGTTCAGCGGCCTGCCAGTAGTTTTTTTGCACAGGCCCATTAGCCCATAAACACTTCCTGCTGCGATTTTAGCCCATGCAAGCAAAGCAGCCAGCGCCATTCTAGCTTCGTCATGCCGCACGTAGAGATGTTGTATACGTTCGTTAGTTTTATAACAATTGCGTATAAAATTTATAAAGAAAGCACGTCAGAGATGTTATAATGTTTACCTCGGCGTTTGCCATAAATTGTTTTGTTGTAATCGCCTATAATTTTTGGTAAAATAGTTGGTGATTTTTATTGTAATTAAATATATAGAAAACGTGTTATTGTTTAACCAATTTTTCATAGTCACGAACACATGTTTTTTTGTTGTTATAGCTTTTGATTTTTTATTGTAATTGTTGTCGATTTTTGTTGTAAACCAACATGTAGAAAAGTAGTTGTTAATTATCCACTTTTTTATAACATTTACATTTTGAAATTTTGTTGTGAATATTTTGTTGTAATAGTATATATTTTTTGTAAGCGGGGTGAGGATTTTGTTGTAATACTCGTTATGACTCAGATCCGTC
The DNA here is from genome assembly GCF_022539505.1 of Lolium rigidum. NCBI lineage: Eukaryota > Viridiplantae > Streptophyta > Magnoliopsida > Poales > Poaceae > Lolium > Lolium rigidum. Next base: position 110,251,630 of record NC_061514.1, read on the forward strand.
GTCGGGTGGCATTTTTGTTGTAAATATTGAGGATGTCGGGCCCAAAGGGATATAACTTTTCAGTTTAACTGGGAAGAGAAGGACTGCGGGTTGAGTTTCCAAAAAATAGGGGGCAAAACGTAAAAGTTAAGTTACATTACGGTTGATTCTGGACGTTGGATCTCGATCCGACGGAGCGGAGGACGACCGATTTTTCTCTCTTTTTCAGGTGACCGACGCTCAGCGTCGCCCTTCTCGTTTTACACATGATTTGTGATTCGCTGTGGAAGAAAAACAGGCTAAAGCCCAAAAGAAAGGGGCCGTTATCTGACGAAGTGCTGAAAAGTTCAGATAAAAGTGCCATCGTCTTCTTCGGATCTGACAGAGAGCATCTGCTCGGCACCATCTTCTCCAGAATGCTACTAGCAAAGAGTACAACCAAACCATCTTCATCTCTGCAACGTTTTACTCGGACGAGACAAGCTCTTCTCCCAGATGGTAAATGGTGAAATTAGTTCTGTACAATCTCGCTAGTTTAACGAACACATACATTGGTGAGTGCATGTGAACGATACCACAATACATGAGGAGGAGGAGGAGGAGGCGAGGCGAAGATATACAAGACAGGAAGACGGGGACACACGATGTTACAGTTTACACTTGTCGCCGCCGCCTTGCATCGTCCACTTCTTGAGAAGGCAAGTGAAGGCCCTGGCGAACCGCTTGGACCTCGACCTGCTCAGCCGCGGGGGCCTCCTGCTCTCGCTGCTCTGCTCTGCCGCCGCCTTCGCGGCAGCAGCCTCTTCCGCCGCCACAGCCGCCGCCTCCTCTTCCTCCTGCAGTTGCTGCTGCTCCTGCTGCTCCTGCTCCGCCACCGCCTGGCTCGCCACCTCGTGCAGCTGCACGCGCGGCTGCTGCTGCTCCAGCTCGCGCTGCCGCTGCTCCCGGAACAGCCGCAGCAGCTTCTGCGCCTTGTCCTTGGCCCTGCCAGTGCCATTCGCCGTCAGGGACACCAGCGCCGGGATCACGCCTTCCTGGAGCACCGTCTGGCTGCACCCCTCGTCGCCGTTGCAGATGATCCACAGGCATGACACGGCCTTCTCCTGCTCCGCTGGCTCCCCGTTGTCGAGGATGAGCACAATGTCGCCCACGATCGCCTGGTTCGCTGCGACCTCCTTCTTCCCGGCCCAAGTCATGGCCAGGTTGATCAGCACGGTCAGGGCCTTGTCCGTCCACGAGGACGACGGCGTCAGCACAGTGTGGATGCTGTGGACGATGCCCGAGGAGAGGAGGAGCGGGATGTTGGGTGCGTGCAGGGACAGGTTGTACAGCGTCAGGAGAGCGTCGAGGCGGCAGGTGTTGCTCCGGGCGCCTTCTTCGCGCAGGCTGCTGATCAGGAAATGGATAGCTTCACTCGAACCGATGATGGCTTGCGCCTCCTCCAGGCAAGAGAGGTTTAGGTACATCGCCACGGCAGCCTCGCAGGTCTCTGGTTTCTGTATCATCTGCTCCATCAGGGGGATAACTCCAGCTGAGAGCAGCTGCTTCTTGTTCCTGGAAGGCAGACACAGAGATGAAATCAACTGTGCTAAAACCATCTACCCATGCTTGCTTCTGTTACAATGAGGGTAGTTTGTTGACACTATGATTACAGGGATAAAAAAGAATATACCGATACATAGTTTACCTGTTATTGCTGACAGCAAGATTGAAAAGAGCCATTGTTCCAACCTCCTGAGACTGCACATCTTCTTTGCTGACAGCCATCTTCAGGAAGCAAGTGAGCGGCTCAGTAATACCATTAGCACCCACATAGTCCCTGAGTTCATCATCATCCTTTAACAGGAACCTGATCTGCTCCACCACCTCACGCTGTTCATCGATACACTCGCTACCCTTGTTCAACACATGCAGCCAACGTTCACATCTCTCAGGTGCAGCCTCTCCAGGGTTATTCTCATAAGAGCACTTCTCCACAGAGACCTCCTCTTCTTCCTCTTCGCATCCCTCAGATATCGCCTCTCTGGAGTTCTGACTCGAGCACTTCTCCAAAGCAGCATCAGTGTTGCACTTGTCATCTTTTGCGCCTGTTTCTTCGAACAAAATCGTGCTAACACCATTAGTCACCAGGCATTTGCTACTTTTTAGAGATGTTATCCGCAAATATTTGAGCTTTGGAGATTCCGGCGGGGCGGATGGAACTGGAACCCCGTTTTTTTCACACCAGGATGTTATCAGACCCTTGATGCAGTAATTAGGTGTCACGGAAAGCTGGGACAGCTGTTTCCGAGTTTTTGGGCAGCTTGTGTTGCCACTGTTAAACCATTTCTCAATGCAAGCTCGCTCGTATGTCTGACCAGATGCGATGACAACAGGGTCATACATGAGCTGCAGGGAGATTGGACACCTTAGTTCCTCAGGTGGCAATGGCATGCTCCCTGATAAGCCTTTAATCTGTTTGAAATTAAAGGAGCCAGACCTAGGCAGGAGCTTCTCAAGAGCAGGGGCATTTCCATGGAGATCAACTGAGCTAGATATTGAACTGAAGGAGCATGAAGGACTCGAGCACTGAGAGTTGATGGAATCCATTGTTTCACTCCTAAAATGACTTGAGTATTTTCTCAAGAGATGCAGTAGATAGGCTGCTATTGATTCTTTCTTCGTGTCTTCTTCTGCATGGGCTCTCTCAAGAAGCCTTCGAAGCGCTCTTCTCTCAGCAAGAGCTGCAGCTGATGATGTAACGCCAACTCTCAAAACAGTTTGCCGAAAGAATTCAAGTTCACTGTCATCAAGGAATCCATTGGATTTCTTCTCATTCTGAATTATTTGTTTCACTTCATCACCAGCTTGTTTTTCGGCCAGATCTAAAGCAAAAATTGAGTTCTCCAGCTCATGTGCGATCTCTGGAATCTGAAAGTTTACAACAACAGATAATTATCTGAGGGTTTCTGGACAAATGATTATACAAGCAATAGGATTGCGCAGGAACAAAAAAATAAATCATGAGAAAACAGTTAGTGCTAAAGGCTGCAGCATGGCGAACTCAACCATCAACATGACTACATTGAGGTAGTGAAGAAGAATTCGACTTCATGATAAAACAATAATTGCACTGCCTTGTGGTAAATCTACCCATGATGATACACTATATTCTGTAGAAGGAATTCTACAAATATGTTTGTACATGACCAGTGATGACCTGAGAATTAAATGCTTCTGGGAGTGTTTCCTCTAACTGATGAAGACTTTCCAAAAGAGCGTATCTTGCTTTCTCAAATTTTGTAAGAACACATTCTGCTGTTAGAGCCTGCAAAACGGTAACCATGTTAAGCACAAACATTGAATTGCTGTAACAAATAGCAGAATGTGATAGTATCAGAATACTTGCTTTCTAACATCAAACACAGCCAAGCAAGTTTGATGACCAAGATTATCCAACTACCATCAACAATATGATACTGTAGTAGTGTTGTACCAAGAAAAGTCCATGTATACATGGAAACTCCAAGCATATTTACACATATGAAAATTGATAAATTACATACCAAGTAAAGTTTGCTACACTCTGAACAATACTGAAGTAGATTCTTGGCCTTATCAACAGCTATGCGCAAGGAACTCAATGCCAGAAGTCCAGAACTACTTCCAGGTCTTGTAGCCTCAAGGGCAGGGATGGCATTCGAAACTTCATGAACTACAGTGTAAAGTTTCTTACATAGTTCTCCATGTAGCTGCACAAATAGGAAAATACAATCCAAATGAATCTACAATTTCAATATGTCGTATTACAGAGTACGCAAGTTACGAATTCCAATGGCAGTAAAAGATAGGAAATGAGAGAAAAGAAACTGCTGTGTTTATCACAGTTTACTAACTTACTGTTTGGTGGGATCTGGATGTTCTCACAGAGAGTCTTATCATATACTCCCTCTGATCCAAATTAAGTGACGCAGCTTTGGTCAAATTTGGTGTATCTAGACGCGTTTTAATGTGTAGATTCGCACATTTTGGAAAGAAACTGTGTCACTTAATTTGGAACATAGGGAATACAATACAAACTAGTGGTGAGTATGCCCAGGGCTAGAGCTTGGTCCTTTTATTTTAAGAGGGACCTCTTCCTTCTCTCTTACAGAATGAAGGATGGCCAAAAAAAACCTCTCTTAGCTTGGCTAGACGCTTTGTAGTTCTCTTTAGGTTATGCCCAGGGCTAGGCCCTTTTGTACATTCCCTCCTTTCTTCTCCTCTTGTACATATTTTATCTCTTTTAATAAATTTTTACTGTCGGGGCCTCCCCTACAGTTTTCAGCTCAAAAAAAGTATTTATTGGATCAAATTTTATTTCTAACACGAGGGTGCTTATATACATAACTACGTAAGCATCACAAGGCACCCTAGGAAGTCGGCAGCTGTGTTCAGTGTCTTCCTATATCTAAAGACAGCCACAAAGAACAGCACGATCGATCGCTTAATTAATAATAGCTTTTGGCGGAATGAGAGGATAAACTGGATACCTTCCAATTGCCGGCAATAATAAAGTCCGCGTCAACCTCAACCCTCTCCATGGTGCCTTCTTAGTCAAATTTCATCTACAAAGAGAGCAATTATTGAATATGATATTGCTCTTTGTCCTCAGCACATACATGATACAATGTATGGGTAATCAACGGAAATGTCCGCGATGTTTGCAAGTTAATTGCATTGGCCAATATATAATTAAAAAAACTCAAATCTCTCAACATTAGATAGTAAAATTGACTTAAATGCAAAGTAAAATATCAAGTTATATTGAAAGAAGTATAAAAGGAGATGACTATATCTTATATAAATGGCATCGTCTCTATCACATACTTGAAGGAAGGAATGTCATCAATTAAGTATGCAGTATGTAACCTAACAATATGAAAATATAGCCATGTAACCTAACAATATGAAAATATAGCACCAGAGAAGAGAGCAAAAGGTTCATGGTTTGTTAGGACAAAGCTTTCTTACATGGTGCAAAGAAGCAACAAATAATCTTCTGATTAGCGCAATTGGCACAGAATAGAAAATAAATCAAACGAATTTACCCACAGAATAAGGAAAAAAGGATGTCTAATTTGGTTATGTCATCGAAGTTGTAAGACGAAAACTCCGGCAAGCTTGTTATGGCCTTGTGGGTGCAGATTTCAATATAAGACAGACAAGAAGCCTTTTTTTTAGACAGGAAGCCTTTTGTCTAAAAATAAGAGAAATTTGCCTGTTCGGCCAGCTAAATTTGGAGCAGTGACTGCATATTTGATGGACCAAAGAGCTAAACTTGGATGCAAGATGTTTGTGCACCACAATTATGTAGAGACAAGGTAGATCCTGAATGGTAACATGGAAACTCCATATATTTCTACAAAATATGATTGCATAACATGTCCACACTGAAGAAATAAGACGGTGAAATTTAAACCACATGAATTCCGTTTTCATAATTAGGCACAGTCTAACCCGGGGCATTGCACAGATTACAGAGTAAGCTACATTCCCCCTCCTCCAAATTGGCATCCGTACCTGACGGACACAGGGTGACGAAGGAGCAATTCCTGAATTTCACCATGTCACAGCAACTGCATCGACTGCATTCCCTCCAGGCTGCTTTTCCCCAACACCAGCCCTTGTTGGAGAGGCGCCAAATTTGGTGCGAGGCACAGAGATGGAGGAGGAGAACAGGGGACGAATTAGAGAAATGGCCTTGGCGTTGAACCGCGAATAGCAGCGTGTGGACGGGGGAGGCCGTCATCCTCGCTGGCCTCCGGATTCCGGAAACCTCGTGCAGGCCCCCGAGGATAAATTTAGGAGGGGCCTCCCATTCCCTCTCGCCGGACTAGCCGAGGGCGTTCTTCGGTTGGCGAGAGAAGGCAGCGGCACTTTTGCGAGCGGAGGCGGCGCGGCGAGCTTGGGCCGGTGTGCGTGCGGCGACTGACCGGTCCGCCGTGGATTGCGGGGCCAAAGCTGAGAGCGCGCGGTTGCTGCCATGGAGCATGGGGGCGGTTGATATGGGGTAAGGGCGGATGGCTGTGAGGCCAGCTTGGGGGCTTGGGGCAGTGCACGGCGCCGCAGTGTGGGGAGTATGGCGGCGCGACTCGGCGGCGCTCTGAGAATTGAGATGGATGGGTTGCTTTGCTTCACCGTGCCGGTTCGTGCGAGGCGGCGGGCGGCGATATCGGTGGGACGAGACGTCGGGCAGCAACACGTTCGTGCGACGTGGTCACGTGGATGGGGATCTGAAGTTCCGAACCACTATTTGATCAAATATAATCTGTGCTCAACAACTGACAGAAAGAGCTGGTTTGCCCGAGTGGTTAAGGGGGAAGACTTAAGATCTTCTGCACATAAGTGCGCGTGGGTTCGAACCCCACAGCCAGCATTTTTCACAAATTTTCTTTCTTTTGTTTTCTCATGATTTTTCTAGGTAATAATACCACTTTTGTTTCAGTATAGATTTTTAGTATTTCTCAAAAATATAATGCTTCTTTGCAGCAACAAGATAAAGAATCGGGACCTAGGAGGTGGCGCTTTGGCTCCTAGGTCTATTATAAAAACGCATAAAAAATAAATTTCAAAAATGTAAAAATATTAAAATAGAATTTCATATGTACATTCGCATATTCTATGTTTGCACATAAATCTTCTGAGAAATAACGTTTTGTGTGGCCTGTATAAGTTATGGGATATCTTTTTGCCCCATTTTTGTGTGTCCTGTGGAGACAACAAGCCACGAGATACCTTTTTGTCTCATTTTGTGTGGCATGTGGGGAAAAGGAATATTTTGAGACAAAAAGATATCCCTTGACTTACACACGTCACAAGAAATTTTTTCTCCTGAAAACTTGTGCGCGGACATACAATGTCAGTTTTATTCAAATTTTTAACATTTTCAATTGTTTTTCGCACAATAAGGTTATATGCACCCGTAAACCGAATTGAATCTCCAGCCTTTTTAAGTGGTATAGATCCAGGATTTAGTCAATCCCCGAGCCAACTTTGCATAAAGTGTTATAAATATGCTAAATTATAGAGTAAATTTAGTTTTTCTACAAATATATTGGTGAAAAAAATTCTCCACCCTAGACCATGGTCCGCCTGGGTATAGCTCCACCTCTATATTTTTTGGGCTGCCTTTAGCAGCTTCAAACTTCAAACGTAGGTTACTTTGTGCGACTGACACGTGAAACTATTGTACGATGGGTCCACATATTAGTCATTTAAAGTCAGCAGCCCCAAGTCAACTAGTTGCATGTATACCACTCTTGTTCTAGTAGACTTTTATTTTTCAAAAACAAAATGGTTTCTTGTATAAACAAAATAAAAAATCAGGATGTAACCTTTTTTGGGTTGGGCAAAGATCGGTTGGCCTTAGCAACCTTATAGCAAGGTTAAAGTCAGGTTACTTTGTGTCACTGACACTTGAAATCGTTATATATGGGGTCTACATGCCGTTTAGTCAAACTCAACAGCCCCAAGTCAACTAATTTCACCCCTGTTAGGCTATACATATCCCATATTTTAATAAAAGTAGTTAACCAATTTCAACCGTGTTGGGTATGCACATCCAACAGTTTTGATTAATTTTGTTTTTCACATTATTTCTACTTGCATGTATACCGCCCTTGTTGCAATAAGCCATTTATTTTTTTTAAATATAAGAGTTGTTTGTACAAACAAAATAAAGAACCAAGATGTACCATTTTTGGGTTGACCAAAGATCGGTTGGCTCTAGCAACAACAAAGTCATGTTGCTTATGTCATTGCCATATGGAACCATTATATGCGGGGTTCACATGTCGGTGAGTAAAGGTCGGCAACCCAAGTCAACTAATCTCAACCATATTGGGTTATAGGTAAGCCACACCACTACTCTCTTCCAAACCCTGCGCTACATATGGGGACTTGCAATCGATCCAGATCTGAGGGAGGTGGACGACAACCTTTTCACTTTCAAATTTTTCTGTCTTGGCGACTGGAATAAAGTGATGTTCCAAGGGCCATGGCTGTTCCGCAAGCTGGTGGTGGTGATTTCTGAATATGATGGCAAAGGGAATCCAAGATCAGTCCCCCTGGAAAGAACCGAGGTTTGGAGTCAAATTCATTCAATTCCAGAACTATACAGGGAAGTGGAAATAGTTGATCAGTTGGCAAGGAGGATTGGGAAAGTGAAGAGCATTGAGATGACCCACCAGCGGTGGTTTGAAGGAGATTATGTTAGGGTTCGTGCTAGCATTAATGTCAACGAACCTATGATTAGGTTCACCCCGTTGAATATAGAAGGAGAGGGAAGACGGATGCTCCAGGTCAAGTATGAGAAGATTGGCTATTTTTGTCATGTGTGTGGTGTTTTAGGACATGACATGGAGGAGTGTGGAGATGGCATACATAATGAAGAAGATGTGCAGTATGGTAATTGGATGTATGCGCAACGCCAAAACCAAATTAACAGCCTCCCCAGCTTCAGGGCCTCGTTCTGTTGCGAGAGGAAGAGGTAGAGGTCGCGGAGGTAGAGGAGATTGGAATGCGGAACGGAAGCGATCATCCGAGGACGCTTTTGAGGATGAGGAGGAGAAAGATACGGCATCTAGCCCGCGAGAACCGGCCCGGCTGTAGCCATGGAGGAGGACAATGTGTTGGCTCTAGGTGTTAGAAAGGATCGAATGCAGAGGCTAAATTTTGATGATGATCCTGGAGAGGAAGGGGCGCTGGGTGATACGTCTCAAACGTATCTATAATTTCTTATGTTTCATGCCACATTATTGATGATATCTACATGTTTTATGCACACTTTATGTCATATTCGTGCATTTTCACGGAACTAACCTATTAACAAGATGCCGAAGTGCCAGTTCCTGTTTTCTGCTGTTTTTGGTTTCAGAAATCCTAGTAACGAAATATTCTCGGAATCGGACGAAATCAACGCCCAGGTTCCTATTTTTCCCGGAACCACCCTGCCAGCCCTCCTGCGCCGCCTCTTCGCCTATATAACCCCTTTCGACCTAAAAACGCGGTACCTCTTGACGAAACTCCAAAAAGACTCCAGGGGCGCCGCCACATCGCAAAACTCCAATTCGGGGGACAGAAGTCTCTGTTCCGGCACCCTGCCGGGACGGGGAATTGCCCCCGGAGTCATCTCCACCGCCGTCTCCACCGCCATCTTCACCGCCATCGCTGTCTCCATGATGAGGAGGGAGTAATTGACCCCCGGGGTTGAGGGCTCCGCTGTAGCTATGTGGTTCATATCTCTCTTTATGTGATCTAGTTGAATATTATCTATGTGCTACTCTAGTGATGTTATTAAAGTACTCTATTCCTCCTTCACGGTGTAATGGTGACAGTGTGTGCATCCGTGTTAGTACTTGGCGTAGATTATGATCATAATCTCTTGTAGGTTATGGAGTTAATTATTACTATGATAGTGTTGATGTGATCTATGCCCCCTTCATGGTGTGATGGTGACGAGTGTGCACGCTATGTTAGTTCTTGGTGTAATTGTGTTGATCTATCTTGCACTCTAAGGTTACTTAAACATGAATATCGAATACTGTGGAGCTTGTTAACTCCGGCATTGAGGGTTCGTGTAATCCTACACGATTAGTGGTGTTCATCATCCAACAAAAGAGTGTAGAGTAGTCCTATTATGTGATCATTGTTGAGAGTGTCCACTAGTGAAAGCAGGATCCCTAGGCCTTGCTTCCAAGCATCGAATCTCCGTTTGTTTACTTGTTTTGTTGCATGTTTACTCGCTGCCATATTTTATTCAGATTGCTATTACCACTCATATACATCCATATTACTTGTATTTCACTATCTCTTCGCCGAACTAGTGCACCTATACATCTGACAAGTGTATTTGCTGTGTTGGGGACACAAGAGACTTCTTGCATTGTGATTGCAGTGGTTGCATGAGAGGGATATCTTTGACCTCTTCCTCCCCGAGTTCGATAAACCTTGGGTGATCCACTTAAGGGAAAACTTGCTGCTGTTCTACAAACCTCTCGCTCTTGGAGGCCCAACACCGTCTACAAGAATAGAAGCACCCGTAGACATCAAGCTATTTTCTCGGCGCCGTTGCCGGGGAGGAAAGGTAAAAGGTACTCACACTCCGAATCTCGGCTACTAAGCTATTTTCCGGCGCCGTTGTAAGTACTCGAAGCTATTTCCTTTAGACTACTGCAATTGCGACATTTGGTTTCTTGTTTACACTAGTTAGGCATAATGGAAAGTAACAATGAGCTTCTTATTCTATTTCCTGAGTTAAGACATGGATTGTTTGCTGCGAAAATTAAAAAACCTATGAAATCTTATTTGCATGCTAGTAACAATGATATTAGTATGAACGCTTTGAACACCATTGTTGCTAATGATATGGAAAATTCTAAGCTTGGGGAAGTTGGTTTTGATGAGCATGATATTTTTAGTCCCCCAAGCATTGAGGAGAAAATTTTGTTTGATGATACTTTGCCTCCTATTTATGATGATTATAATGATAGTGGTCTTTTGGCGCCGCCTACTATGGAGAGTAAATTTTATTATGATTATACTATGCCTCCTACACTTGATGAGAATGATAATGATAGCTACTTTGTTGAATTTGCTCCCAATACAACTAATAAAATTGATTATGCTTATGTGGAGAGTAATAATTTTATGCATATGGCTCATGACAAGAATGTTTCATGTGATACTTATATTGTTGAGTTTGTTCATGATGCTACTGAAAGTTATTATGAGAGAGGGAAACATGGTTATATGCATCTTAATAATATTAAGTTTCCCCTCTTTATGTTGAGAATCTTGAAATTGCGCTTATTTTGCTTTCCTATGCTTGTCACTTTGTTCTTCATGAATTTATTTGTGTACAAGATTCCTTTTCATAGAAAGTGGGTTAGGCTTAAATGTGTTTTGAATTTGCTTCTTGATGTTCTCTTTTGCTTCAAATCTTATTTCTCGCGAGAGCATCATCAAAAAATTACTGAGCCCATCTTAATGGCTATAAAGAAAGAACTTCTTGGGAGATAACCCATGTGTTTATTTTACTACAGCAATTTTTGTTTTGTTGAGTCTTGGAAGTTGTTTACTACTGTAGCAACCTCTCCTTATCATATTTTTGTGCCAAGTAAAGTTTCAATGCTAAAGTTGATGTTATATTTGGGATCGCTGCGCAGAAACAGCATTGCTGTCTGTCACAAATTCTGGCACAAGTCTCTGTAGAAAATTTGAAAAAATCTGCCAATTTACGAGCGTGATCCTCAGATATGTACGCAACTTTCATTAGTTTTTGAGTTTTTCCATTTGAGCAAGTCTGGTGCCATTTTAAAATTCGTCTTTACGGATCGTTCGTTTTTGACAGATTCTGCCTTTTATTTCGCATTGCCATATTTGCTATGTTGGATGAATTTCTTTGATCCATTAATGTCCAGTAGCTTTGTGAAATGTCCAGAAGTGTAAAGAATGATTGTGTCACCTCTCGAATATGTGAATTATTAATTGTGCACTAACCCTCTAATGAGTTTGCTTGAAGTTTGGTGTGAAGGAAGTTTTCAAGGGTCAAGAGAGGAGTATGATATACTATGATCAAGAGGAGTGAAAGCTCTAAGCTTGGGGATGCCACCGTGGTTCACCCCTGCATATTCTAAGAAGACTCAAGCGTCTAAGCTTGGGGATGCCCAAGGCATCCCCTTCTTCATCGACAAAGTATCGAGTTCCTTCTCTTGAAACTATATTTTTATTCCGTCACATCTTATGTACTTTACTTGGAGCGTCTGTGTGCTTTTATTTTCGTTTTGTTATTTTAATTATCTGAATAAGTTCATCCTTGTGTGGGAGAGAGACACGCTCCGTTGGTTCATATGAACACATGTGTTCTTAGCTTTTAATGTTCAAGGGCGAAAGTTGATCGCTTCACTTGTTGTTATATGGTTGGAAACGAGAAAATGCTACATGTAGTAATTGGTAAAATGTCTTGGATAATGTGATACTTGGCAATTGTTGTGCTCATGTTTAAGCTCTTGCATCATATACTTTGCACTTATTAATGAATAAATACATAGAGCTTGCTAAAATTTGGTTTGCATATTTGCTCTCTCTAAGGTCTAGATAATTTCTAGTATTGAGTTTTGAACAACAAGGAAGACGGTGTAAAGTCTTATAATGTTTACAATATGTCTTTTATGTGAGTTTTGCTGCATCGGTTCATCCTTGAGTTTGCTTCAAATAACCTTGCTAGCCTAAACCTTGTATCGAGAGGGAATACTTCTCATGCATCCAAATACTTGAGCCAATATTCATGCCATTTGCGTCCACCATACCTACCTACTACGTGGTATTTCCTGCCATTCCAAAGTAAATTGCTTGAGTGCTACCTTTAAACAATTCAAAATTTATCACCTCTTATTTGTGTCAATGTTTAATAGCTCATGAGGAAGTATGTGGTGTTTATCTTTCAATCTTGTTGGGCAACTTTCACCAATGGACTAGTGGCTTCATCCGCTTATCCAATAATTTTGCAAAAAGAGCCGGCAATGGGATTCCCGAGTCCCAAATTAATTAACAAAAATAGACACTCCTCCATGGTATGTGATTGTTGGACGGCACCCGAAGGATTCGGTTAGCCATGGCTTGAGAAAGCAAAGGTGGGGAGGAGTGTCATCATAATAAAACTAAAATAAAAAGGCACTCCTTCATGGTATGAGATTGTTGGCAGGCACCCGAGGATTCGGTTAGCCATGGTTTGTGAAAGCAAAGGTTGGAAGGAGTGCCACCAAAAAAAAAATGGGAGCCGCTCTTTGAAGGTTTGTCTGGCAAGGGGGTTAGAGCGCCCACTACCATTCGTTGACAACAACAAACACCTCTCAAAATTTTACTTTTATGCTCTCTTTATGTTTTCAAAACCAAAGCTCTAGCACAAATATTGCAATCGATGCTTTCCTCTTTGAAGGACCATTCTTTTACCTTTATGTTGAGTCAGTTCACCTATTTCTCTCCATCCCAAGAAGCAAACACTTGTGTGAACTGTGCATTGATTCTTACATACTTGCTTATTGCATTTGTTATATTACTCTATGTTGACAATTATCCATGAGATATACATGTTACAAGTTGAAAGCAACCGCTGAAACTTAATCTTCCATTGTGTTGCTTCAATGTCTATACTTTAATTTATTGCTTTGTGAGTTAACTCTTATGCAAGACTTATTGATGCTTGTCTTGAAGTACTATTCATGAAAAGTCTTTGCTTTATGATTCATTTGTTTACTCATGTCATTACCATTGTTTTGATCGCTGCATTCATTACATATGTTTATAGTATGATCAAAGTTATGATGGCATGTCACTTAAGAAATTATCATTGTTATCGTTTACCTACTCGAGGGCGAGTAGGAACTAAGCTTGGGGATGCTTGATACGTCTCAAACGTATCTATAATTTCTTATGTTCTGATACGTCTCCAACGTATCGATAATTTCTTATGTTCCATGCCACTTTATTGATGATACCTACATGTTTTATGCACACTTTATGTCATATTCATGCATTTTCCGGAACTAACCTATTAACAAGATGCCGAAGTGCCAGTTCCTGTTTTCTGCTGTTTTTGGTTTCAGAAATCCTAGTAACGAAATATTCTCGGAATCGGACGAAATCAACGTCCAGGTTCCTATTTTTCCCGGAACCACCCTGCCAGCCCTCCTGCGCCGCCTCTTCGCCTATATAACCCCTTTCGACCTAAAAACGCAGTACCTCTTGACGAAACTCCAAAAAGACTCCAGGGGCGCCGCCACATCGCGAAACTCTAATTCGAGGGACAGAAGTCTCGTTCCGGCACCTCGTCGGGACGGGGAATTGCCCCCGGAGTCATCTCCACCGCCGTCTCCACCGCCATCTTCACCGACATCGCTGTCTCCATGATGAGGAGGGAGTAATTCACCCCGGGGCTGAGGGCTCCGCTGTAGCTATGTGGTTCATCTCTCTCTTTATGTGATCTAGTTGAATATTATCTATGTGCTACTCTAGTGATGTTATTAAAGTACTCTATTCATCCTTCACGGTGTAATGGTGACAGTGTGTGCATCCGTGTTAGTACTTGGCGTAGATTATGATCATAATCTCTTGTAGGTTATGGAGTTAATTATTACTATGATAGTGTTGATGTGATCTATGCCCCCTTCATGGTGTGATGGTGACAGTGTGCACGCTATGTTAGTTCTTGGTGTAATTGTGTTGATCTATCTTGCACTCTAAGGTTACTTAAACATGAATATCGAATACTGTGGAGCTTGTTAACTCCGGCATTGAGGGTTCGTGTAATCCTACACAGTTAGTGGTGTTCATCATCCAACAAAAGAATGTAGAGTAGTCCTATTATGTGATCATTGTTGAGAGTGTCCACTAGTGAAAGCAGGATCCCTAGGCCTTGCTTCCAAGCATCGAATCTCCGTTTGTTTACTCGTTTTGTTGCATGTTTACTCGCTGCCATATTTTATTCAGATTGCTATTACCACTCATATACATCCATATTACTTGTATTTCACTATCTCTTCGCCGAACTAGTGCACCTATACATCTGACAAGTGTATTTGGTGTGTTGGGGACACAAGAGACTTCTTGCATTGTGATTGCAGGGTTGCATGAGAGGGATATCTTTGACCTCTTCCTCCCTGAGTTCGATAAACCTTGGGTGATCCACTTAAGGGAAAACTTGCTGCTGTTCTACAAACCTCTGCTCTTGGAGGCCCAACACTGTCTACAAGAATAGAAGCACCCGTAGACATCACTGGGTACAGAGGAATTAGGTACTGATGGTAATGGAACTCCCCCAATGCCGCCACCCTACATTGGTCCAAGAGAGAAGAAACGAACCAAGAAAGGAGAGGGGAGTACAAATTCTGCTAGCTCGAGTGACACAAATCCACTGGCAACATCGGCGGCCCCTCTCGAGGGGGACCGCCGGGCCCAATGAGTACGTTGGGATGGAACTGTCGTGGGTCGAGGCATCCTGCGACAGTTCGAGAATTGGACTGCCTTGTGCAGACCTACAAGCCCTTCTTGGTGTTTCTATGTGAGACCAGGCAAAGTGAAGAGCGAGTTAAAAATTTATGTTTTCGTATTGGCATGACTGGTTATTTTGTGGTGAATGGGGATGGCAAAGGAGGAGGTTTAGCTCTATATTGGCAGGATGGAGTTACTGTGGACTTACTCTCTTTCGAGCAAAAGACACATTGATGTTCATGTTAGTGGGGGTCCTTATACTCATAAGTGGAGGGAAACTTTTGTTTATGGCGAACCTAAGACCGATGAGCGGTATATTTTACGGGAGGCTTGTGAAAGGGCTACGAGATCAATCTAGTGAACCTTGGCTTATGATGGGGGATTTCAATGAAGCTCTATGGCAGGAGGGGCATTTTTTTCTCGGACACGGTGATGACCCACAAGTAGGGTGTATCATAGTACTTTCGATAAATAAGAGTGTCGAACCCAACGAGGAGCACGAAGGTGTTGAGCAAGCGGTTTCGATGAAGGATTCACTCGTAAATGCTCGCGGACAAGTATTCAGGGGGTTTTGATATTGCAGATAAATAAAGT
>NC_061514.1:110267311-110286622 GCF_022539505.1 Lolium rigidum
TCCTATGAGCATCTCCGGAAGATTGAGCTGGCAGATTGGATCTTGAAATTGACGAAGTCACCACAGGCGCCTCGCTGTCGACGGGAACGTCGTCTCCCACTGAATGAATATCCCGCCTTTATGAGACACGCATATGTCAAACTTGGGGTTTGAACTCTGGTGGGCTAGGGGTACAACTACCCTCCTAACCACCCAACCTCAGGTTGGTTCTCTCATTGCATACATTATATTCCCTTTGCCTCATGATATTTGGTCATGCTCCAAGCTGATCACTCTTTCTCGATCTGTGAATCGAAATCCTTTACTAGGTTAACTCTTAACCTTATATAGCATGGTCATGCATTTCTAGATTCGATTACTTGAGGGACCCAGAGATATCTCTCTGATGTAGATAGGGGTAAATCCCATCTCGATTGACCACGCCCTGCAAAATGCTTAAGGACAAACCCGAATGATATCTTCGTAACTACCATGTTACGGTGTACCATTTGATTTCCCCTAAGTAGGTTGATTCACATCTCAAGTACATACACCAATCTCAGGGGTGAAACCCCATATCCATGGATCGTATGATGACGCACTCCTACACCGTGCCCCCTTGGGGGCATCATCCATGGAGTCGTGCATCAGACAGATTGACCAGTGGATATCATCGGTGGAGGCGTTTCGCCTGGAAGTGGAGCGGTGTTACATTTACCGCATCGACATCGGTGAGTCCTTGTTGTGTGGCACAACGGGGTCTCGGAGTCTGGCGTCATGGTAGCGTCGACGGGGGGCTTGACAAGGTCATTATTTTGATCCCTATCCTAAAGAAGGGTCAGCGGAAGATGGCATCGGTGACTTCTGGAGTAAGTGCAAAGGTATTCACAGAGGGTCTGTCCAACCGGTTATGCTCCTAGCTCCCGTTGTGCGGTTTAGTGAGGCCTCCAGTTTTATGATGATGTGCGTAGGTATGAGGTCACGTGATGGCCGGCATGGTCACCACCTTCATCAAGGTTCTAGGTGTTGCGACAGTTGTCGTTAGCGAGGTGGCTCCGGTTTGATCTCTGTTTCTTATCTAAAAGTCCATGTTAAAAAAACTATGTGCATTATTTTGATGCAAAGAAGACAAGGTTTCACCTCCATCTAAAAATAAAAACAGGAACAACATTTCAGCGTGTGGTGTACGGCCACGTCCCACAGCGTTCTGGGCGCTGGCGACCACTGCATCTGGTTAGCCGCGCTGATGTGATACTACTGCTGGTTGGTTCCCTAGCATTTGTAACAAAACACTCTAATGATGATTCCATGACCCCTGGAGATGGTTGGTTGCTTCCCTGGCATTTGTCAAAGAGATAAGAAAAATGCTCTTATCTTTTACTGAAAATGATGGATGTGCACACAACTCTCGTGTAGTTTCTGTGGGTGTCAAGCTTGGTAATGACCTACCGGAGGACTGTGGCATTGAAACTTATTTTTCATCTTTAACTTGTGCTTAGTAAGATGGTTTGGTTTGTCATTGCTTTATAATTGGTCACCACAACAAGCATGCCTCTCCTATGGTGATTCTCCAAAATATCAAAATCAAAGCCGGTCTTTGGGCTAGAGCGGACGCAAAGAAGTTGAGTGAATTGATATCTAAAGAGTAATCTGGTTGTAATTTTGTTTTACCTGGGTTACTCCACACTAGGACACTCCAAAATCAAGATAGCACGATCTACCTATTATCTTGGAAAGCACGATCGATTGAAGTGATAATCTACGTCTTAATCCTGTTAGGATTTGTTTGGTTTTGGTAATTACCCGCAAAAAAAAGGATTTGTTTGGTAATTAGTAGTACTAAAGTTTTTGTGGAGATTATCCCCACCAAACCTCAAATCCTTACTTATTCCTAAAAGCGTGTTGGTTCTAGTGTATTGTCCTCTGGTTAAGCATGGCAACATCTCCTCTATGCACCGCTTTTTACAACTGTAACAAAAAATAGTACTACAAAAGACACGACTTGTTAGAAAGAGGTTCTGGGAAATGGTTGAGAGCATTGAAAAGTCGTTGAGCTAGCACCTTCCTGTTGTTGTCAAACTTAGCTCGTTTTCAAAAGCTACTGTGGTATCAAAGGTGTATCACAATTAACAAATCATTAGTAACGCCCTTGTGTGAACGGGAGAAGAATTGGGCTTGGTAGCTGAGGAAAGGGAGAAGAAGATTTGAGCAAACCAGGAAAGCATTCCCAGCATTCTAAAAAGAATGAAAGCATTCCCAACGGTATTAATTTTGGAGTGTGGACGGTTTTGCTCTCCAACAGCTGGTTCATTGGGGTTTCAAAAACTGTTTAGCACGTTTATTTCCTCTGTTTTCATGGATGATCTTCACAAGATTTATCACTCATGATTTTGGATTTTGTCTGATGGAATCTTTCTATTTGGACGTCAGCAAGTGCTTGGTTCATCTCTCACAAGTGGAATGTTTGTCAAGTTTTGTCAAATTGGGTGACATGTGCATCAATTGTCCACAGGCGATGCCACCTGTGACTTAATGTGTGTCACTGCAGATATTTGTGAGCTGTTATAGATAGAGCGACCTAGCATATTGCTTCCTTAGCATTTGTACAGCAAAGAAATAAGCAAAATGCTCTTGTCTTTTTACTAAAAGAGATAGGTGTGCACACAACTCTCATGCAGTCTCTGTGGGCACCAAGCTTGGTAATTACCTACCGGAGGACTTCGGCATTGAAGCTTATTTTTTCAGCTTTAACTTGTGTGTGTCAGGATGGTTTGGTTTGTCATTACTCATTGGTTCGTAATTGGTCACCACCATCGGATATCTTCAAGACTCCAGTTATTTCTGAGTCTTTGTTGACTCCACCTACCATTCTCTTGCTAGGAGAGCACAAATCAGAGTAGCAGAATCCACCTGTTATCTTGGAAAGTATGCTCATTCGAAGTGACAAGCTACATCCTTAATTTCTTATCCTGTAAGAAAGAAACTTCCATCCCACTAATTAAGTTGGTGCAAACAGGAATTCTGGGTGCTGGCGGCCACTGCATCTCGGTCTCTCGGACCTGGACACTCACAACCTAGCGATCGCTCTGATGTGATGCTACGTGAACAAAACACTAATGATTCCATGACACTGGTGATGGTTGGTTGCTTGACTCTGTTCTTAAGTGGTCCATGGCGATTAGTGTATCCTCCTCTTCTTTCGCTCTCACACATGCTATTTTGACTCCCCTGTGAGGGAGCACTGAAGATCGATCGAGCCCCGGTGGGTACAAATTCTATGCATCATTTCGGTTTGCCTTTGCTGTCAAAGCATCCGGAGAAGCAGCGGCGGAGCTTGAGCATAATTAGCGAGTGGCCATCGCTTAAAGGAGAACAGATAGGGGTGCAATTATTTCTACTTGTTTAGACACTTGACTAGTGTGCAGTTAGGTACTTTCTCCAACAGATCGCAAAGTTGGATCGTGTGGGGGCATGTCCTACAGAAAGATCGCTTCCCTTGTAAAGAAGTAATAATCAATACAAAAATAAAGATATTCCTGAACGAGCGAGTTGACTTCTTACTGCTATGATTTGGCCTTATTATTCAAATAATTTCTTGTTTACCGGTTTAAAGGTTAAACATAGTTCAACAAAAAGTTTGATCACTACTATCTCCATCCTAAAGGTTAAGGCTTATATTTTCTTTGGAAAGTTAAACCAAGTAAAATTTGATAAAATTTTAGAACAATCTATCAACAAATATAATATTTTGTAGATACCATACGAAAATATATTTCATTATCTATTTAATGATATTAATTTTTTATTTTGCATTTTAATAATTTTTGGTAAAAGCTTAGTTAAACTTGACATAATTTGACTTTCTAAAAATAATATAAATCTTAAGTTTTGGGATGGAGGTAGTATAAAATATAAACTGGTAGGGGGGAGTAAATTTATTTTGAGAGTGGTGTTTTGGCACATGGGGTCCTATGCTCCTTTTATTTTAAAATACATGTTACACATATTTTGAAATTTCAAAAAAATGAAACGAAAAATTTGTATGTGCATCTTCATTTTTTCGTTTCATGAAAAATCGGCCTATCATGCAGTGTGTGTAAAAAGACAAAATTCCATGATAAAATAAGGTTTTTTAGAAGATAATTTTTCTCTTTTTTTACATAGACCACAAAAAATATGTGTTGCTCGCAAAACTTGACGAACGCACATATATTATGGAGATGTACATGTCTAAATTTTTAGCAAAAATTTCAATATTTCAATTTTTTTGGTAGAGGGAGCATACGCACCCGGGAGCTGAATTGAATTTCCATTTTTTTGGTAGGTTAATTAGATATTACAAGAAAAAAAATAGGTACATCGATCATTTTATTTTTGGGCAGATAGATAAAGATAGTGAGCTGCAGGGTCTTACTGTTTCTGATTATGCTCTAGAAAAGTACTATGAGTTACTGTTAGCTAGAATTTATGAGGAAGAAGAAATTAAATGGCTTCAACGTTCCAAGAAAAATAAACTGTTAGATTGGGACTCTCTCAATGCTTATTTTATGGCTAATACTAGTGGTAGAAGGCGTAGAAATAAAATCATACCGTTAAAGCATGAGAACAAAATATTCAAAGGGATAAAGAATTGAATAGAACTAAAGCTTCAGCTGTTATGTTTAGATTTTGAAAAGTCATACGATCAGCTGGATAAGAATTTCTTACACCGTAAATCAAGTTTTGTTAAGGAAAAGAGTTCCTCCTTTGTTTACTAAATCGGTGGTGGTGTAGTGAACAATGAAAAATTCAAAATTGCATTTTTGAACCTGAGCTCATATGCTCTTGCTCCAAATAAAAAAATTATAAAAATAGCAAACAAAATCAAAAAATTCTGAATTATTTTTTCAAAGAACATGAGCATTTTTTTTCTAACTGGAAGCAACGTTGTAGTGAGAAATGCCATGTTTGGTGCTCTATGCAAAAATAATAAAAATTGGTGTTGTTTGAAGCATTTGGATTTGTTGTTTGCAACAATTAGATTTGTCTTTTTTGCACAGACTAATGTATCTTTTCTAAGAGAATTTTTTCATGCTATTAGAACACATGTTCATGTTCATTGTACAAAAAATTCAGCTTTTTATTTTATTTTCTATTTCAAAAAAATATTATCGGAGTAGGAGCATACGAGCCCATGAGTAGAAAAACAATTTCCTGAAAAGTAGCCGTGTAGTATTTGATCAAATTGGTCCTTATTTTGAAATTGAAAGTGTAGTGAGACAAAGATATCCCATCTCTCCAATTCATTATAATGTTGATGTAGATGTTTTACATATGTTAATTAGAAGGGCACAAGAAGATGGTCTTTTGAATGTTGTAGTTTCTGATTCGATTGAGGAAGGAGTAGGCGTGCTGCAGTATGCATACATTATTGTTTTCTTTTTTAGTGTGACTTGGAAAGTGCTAGAGATTTAAAATTCATCAGTTGTATCTTTGAGTACTTATCTGGTTGAAAGATTATTTTTAATAAAAGTGAAGTGTGTTGTTTTGGGGAAGCTAAGTTGGATGAATCCTATTATGCATCTATTTTTAGTTGTGTGATTGGTAAGCTAACTTTTAGATATTTAGGAGTTCCCATTAATTACACGAGATTAAAACAGTGTCTAGAAGTTTGTAGAAGATAAGATGGTAAGTAAACTACATACTTGGCAAGGAAATTTTCTTTCTTATGGTGGTAGATTGATTTTATTAAGATATAGCTTAAGCAATGTAACTTTATATATGCTTTCTTTATTTTAGTCTCCAAAAGGACTAGAGAAGAGATGTGATATTTTTAGTAAACACTTGTTGTGGTTAGAGAAAGAAGGAAGTATGAAATATCATTTAGTTAAATGCAATGTTGTTTGTTTACCTCAAAGTCAGGGAGGTTTAGGGGTTATAGAACGACTTGAAAGTGGTTAATTTGTTTTTTATGTAAGTGGTTATGGAAGTTCGGAACTTAGGATGGTTTGTGGCAAACAATGATTAGATATAAATATGTAAAATGTGGAACCTTATCTACTAAACCTATGTACGTTGGCAAGGATATATGAAACTTCAAATATCTTTTTTATAGATGTTTTAGGGAAATTAAGGGTAATGGACATAGCACTTTATTTTAGGAAGATTTGTCGGCTGGAGACAAGTTTCTTAGAGAACATTTTCAGAGATTGCACTTGCTTATTCCTAATGGTAATATTACTCTAGCTAAAGATTTTCAGCAGGGATGGGGTTGCATTCGGTTTAGGAGAATTATTTTTTTGGAGAAACAACTAAACTTTGGTTTGAGCCTAAGGAAATGTCTAGGGCTGTGAAGTTAGTTGATACGTCTCCAACGTATCTATAATTTCTTATGTTCAATGCTAGTTTTATGACAATACCTACATGTTTTATTCATACTTTATAATGTATTTATGCATTTTCTGGGACTAACCTATTAACAAGATGCCACAGTGCCAGTTCCTGTTTTCTGCTGTTTTTGATTTCAGAAAAGTAGTTTACAAATATTCTCGGAATTGGACGAAACAAAAGCCCACGGCCCCATTTTCCACGGAGTGTTCCAGAAGACGGAAGAAGAGTCGAGGAAGGCCAACAGGGGGCCCACACCATAAGGCGGCGCGGCAGTGGGGCCCCCCACGCCGACATATGGGGAGGGAGCCCCCTGGCTCCCCCGACGCTTCCCCTTCGCCTATTTATTCCTTCGTCCCCGAAAACCCTAACACCGAGAGCCAAAATACGAGAACAGTTCCAGAGACGCCGCCGCCGTCAACCCTATCGCGGGGGGTTCAGAAGATCTCCTCCGGCACCCTGCCGGAGAGGGGAATCATCACCAGAGGGCTCTACATCACCATGCCCGCCTCCGGACTGATGCGTGAGTAGTTCATCCTTGGACTATGGGTCCATAGCAGTAGCTAGATGGTTGTCTTCTCCTATTATGCTATCATGTTTAGATCTTGTGAGCTGCCTATCATGATCAAGATCATCTATTTGTAATGCTACATGTTGTGTTTGTTGGGATCCGATGAATATGGAATACTATGTCAAGTTGATTATTGATCTATCACATATATGTTATTTATGATCTTGCATGCTATCCATTGGTAGTAGAGGCTCTGGCCAAGTTGATACTTGTAACTCCAAAAGGGGGTATTTATGCTAGATAGTGGGTTCATGTCTCCATTGAATCTGGGGGAGTTACAGCAACCCCTAAGGTTGTGGATGTGCTGTTGCCACTAGGGATAAAACATAAATGCTTTGTCTAAGGATATTTGTATTGTTTACATTACGCACAGTACTTAATGCAATTGTCTGTTGTTTGCAACTTAATACTGGAAGGGGTGCGGATGCTAACCCGAAGGTGGACTTTTTAGGCATAGATGCATGCTGGATGGTGGTCTATGTTCTTTGTCGTAATGCCCTAAGTAAATCTCATAGTAGTCATCATGATATGTATGTGCATTGTTATGCTCTCTCTATTTGTCAATTGCCCAAGCGTAATTTGTTTACCCAACATGT
Organism: Lolium rigidum; assembly: GCF_022539505.1. NCBI lineage: Eukaryota > Viridiplantae > Streptophyta > Magnoliopsida > Poales > Poaceae > Lolium > Lolium rigidum. The sequence continues at coordinate 110,274,824 of NC_061514.1, forward strand.
TATTTATCTTATTGGAGAGACACCACTAGTGAACTGTGGACCCCGGTCCATTCTTTTACATCTGAAATACAACCTACTGCAATCATTGTTCTCTTTTGTTTTCTGCAAGCAAACATAATTTTCCACACCATACGTTTAATCCTTTGTTTTCAGCAAGCCGGTGAGATTGATAACCTCACTGTTAAGTTGGGGCAAAGTAGTTTGATTGTGTTGTGCAGGTTCCACGTTGGCGCTGGAATCCCTGGTGTTGCGCCGCACTACACTCCTTCACCAACAACCTTCACGTGGTCTTCATCTCCTACTGGTTCGATAACCTTGGTTTCTTACTGAGGGAAAACTCGCTGCTGTACTCATCATACCTTCCTCTTGGGGTTCCCAACGGACGTGTGCTTTACCATCACAAGCAGCTACTTTTCTGGCGCCGTTGCCGGGGAACTGAAGAAAAAAGTTACACCACAGAGATTGCTAACTCCCACGGCAACAACTACTTTTCTGGCGCCGTTGCCGGGGAGATCAAGACACGCTGCAAGGGGAGTCTCTCACACCCAATCTCTTTACTTTGTTTATTGTCTTGTTTTATTTTATTTCCTGTCTTGTTTGCTTTCTTTATATCAAAAACACACAAAAATTAGTTACTCGCATTTACTTTATCGGTTTACCCTTGTTTATTTCATCATGCTTCTCCCTAAGTTCACTTTGAAAGATATATCGGTAGGGAGTGCGTCTATCATTGGAAGAGATAATATAGAAGAATTTTTCAATCATGTTCGTAAGGTTGAAAATTTTGAAGATAGATCCTTGGTAGAACTTGCTCCTAATTATGAAATTGCTACTGCCTCTTTAGTGCACATGTTGGAAGCTAGATTTGTTAATCTTAATCCTATAATGCAACATATGTTTCTTACACTCCGTGATAGGGAAGAAGGAGAGAAGAAAGATTTTGTTTTAGAAACCCTTCTTAAAGAATTTGGTGATGTAGCTAGAGAAGTTAGAAAAGTCTTTATTCAACATAAGATGCTTGGCTTTTATATCAATGTTGCAAATACCCTTGAAAGGATGGAAAAAGATAGGCTAAAGTTCACTAATGAAGCCAATTGTGAGGGGGAGACTAAAGTACCAATACCTTATATCTCATAGGAATGCATGAGGCACTAGAAAAGAATTTTGATTGGCTTGTTCCTGAAAACTTATTTGAGGAGGATAGTGAGACTAAAAGTAATGAAAGAGGAGCTTCAGAAACTTACATAGATAAGATACAATGCATCGTTGAGAAAACTCCCAACTCCTCTGTTAATGCTTCTTCTCTTGATGTTACTTGATTTTCACTTTCTGCGCCTAACTGAAAGACGTTAAAGAAAAGCGCTTATGGGAGACAACCCATTATTTTATTTCTGCAATTTTTGTTTTATATTTGAGTCAAGGTGCTTGTTACTACTGTAGCAATACCTTTGTATCTTTATTCTCTTGCATTGTTGTGCCAAGTAAAGTCTTTGATAGAAAGTTGATACTAGATTTGGATTTCTATGCAGAAACAGATTTTTAGCTGTCACGAATTTGAGTTTTTCTCTCTCTAGAAAACTTGTAAAATCCTGAAAAAATTCATGAGTAATCCTCAGATATGTACGCAACTTTCTTTCAACTGGAGCTTTTCCATCTGACCATGTTAAGTGCCTCGAAAAAATTCGTCTTTACGGACTGTTCTGTTTTGACAGATTCTGCCTTTTATTTCGCATTGCCTCTTTTACTGTGTTTGAGTGGATTTCTTTGCTCCATTAAATTTCAGTAGCCTTGGGTAATGTCCAGAAGTGTTGGGAATGATTGTGTCCTTACTGAACATGTGAATTTTTGATTATGCAGTAACCCTCTAATGAGATTGCTTTGAGTTTGGTGTGAAGGAAGTTTTCAAGGATCAAGAGAGGAGGATGATATAATATGATCAAGAAGAGTGAAAAGTCTAAGCTTGGGGATGCCCCCGTGGTTCATCCCTGCATATTTCAAGAAGACTCAAGCGTCTAAGCTTGGGGATGCCCAAGGCATCCCCTTCTTCATCGACAACTTATCGAGTCACCTCTAGTGAAACTATATTTTAATTCCGTCACATCTTATGTGCTTTACTTGGAGCGTCTGTGTGCTTTTATTTTCGTTTTGTTATTTTCATTCTCTGAATAAATCGGATCCTAACATGCTTGTGTGGGAGAGAGACACGCTCCGCTTTTTCATTTAAACACTTGTGTTCTTCGTATTATTTTTCATGTTCATGGCGAAAGCTGAAAGCCGCTGCACTTATTGTTATTTGGTTGGAAACAGAAAATGCTTCATGTGGTAATTGGTATATTGTCTTGAATAATTTGATACTTGGAAATTGTTTTGAGCTCTCTAGTAGATCATGTTTAAGCTCTTCATCATGTAGTTTAAACCTATTAGTGGAGAACTACCGTAGAGCTTGTTGAAATTTGGTTTACATGATTGGTCTCTCTAAGGTCAAGATATTTTCTGGTAAAAGTGGTTGAGCAACAAGGAAGACAATGTAGAGTCTTATAATGCTTGCAATATGTTCTTATGTAAGTTTTGCTGTACCGGTTTATACTTGTGTTTGCTTCAAACAACCTTGCTAGCCAAAGCCTTGTACTGAGAGGGAATACTTCTCGTGCATCCAAAACCTTGAGCCAAAACCTATGCCATTTGTGTCCACTATAACTACCTACTATGTGGTATTTTTCTGCCATTCCAAGTAAATACTTCATGTGCTACCTTCAAACAATTCAAAACTTTATTACTCCTTATTTGTGTCAATGTTTTATAGCTCATGAGGAAGTATGTGGTGTTTTATCTTTCAATCTTGTTGGGCAGACTTTCACCAATGGACTAGTGGCATATACATCCGCTTATCCAATAATTTTGCAAAAAGAGCTGGCAACGGGGTGCCCAGCCCCAATTAATTAACTTTCATTAATAATTCTCTTCACATGTTTTGCTCGATTTATCGATAAGCAACTTAATTTTGCAATAGACACTCCTCCATGGTATGTGAAATGTTGGAAGGCACCCGAGGATTCGGTTAGCCATGGATTGTGAAAGAAAAAGGTTGGGAGGAGTGTCATCTATAAATAAAACTAAAATACATGTGTAAACAAAAGAGAAGAGGGATGATCTACCTTGCTGGTAGAGATAACGTCCTTCATGGGAGCCGCTCTTTGAAAGTCTGTTTGACAAGGTGGTTAGAGTGCCCACTACCATTCGTTGACAACAACAAACACCTCTCAAAACTTTATTTTTATGCTCTCTATATGATTTCAAAACTTGAAAAGCTCTAGCACATGATTTAATCCCTGCTTCCCTCTGCGAAGGGCCTTTCTTTTACTTTATGTTGAGTCAGTTTACCTACTTCTTTCTATCTTAGAAGTAAACGCTTGTGTCAACTGTGTGCACTGATTCTTACATGCTTACTTATTGCATTTATTATATTACTTTGTGTTGACAATTATCCATGAGATATGCATGTTGAAAGTTGAAAGCAATTGCTGAAACTTAAATCTTCCTTTGTGTTGCTTCAAAACCTCTTATTAAGAATCTATTGCTTTATGAGTTAACTCTTATGCAAGACTTTTTGATGCTTGTCTTGAAAGTAATATTCATGAATTTTTTTTGCTATATGATTCAATTATTTAGTCATTATCTTTTTGTTAGCAAAATATAGACCATTGCTTTGAGTCACTTCATTCATCTCATATGCTTTACAATAGTATTGATCAAGATTATGTTGGTAGCATGTCACTTCAAAAATTATTCTTTTTATCGTTTACCTACTCGAGGCGAGTAGGAACTAAGCTTGGGGATGCTTGATACGTCTCCAACGTATCTATAATTTCTTATGTTCCATGCTAGTTTTATGACAATACCTACATGTTTTATTCACACTTTATAATGTTTTTATGCATTTTCTGGGACTAACCTATTAACAAGATGCCACAGTGCCAGTTCCTGTTTTCTGCTGTTTTTGATTTCAGAAAAGTAGTTTACAAATATTCTCGGAATTCGACGAAACAAAAGCCCACGGCCCTATTTTCCACGGAGTGTTCCAGAAGATCGAAGAAGAGTCGAGGAAGGCCAGCAGGGGGCCCACAACATAAGGCGGCGCAGCAGTGGGGCCCCCCGCGCCGACATATGGGGAGGGAGCCCCCTGGCTCCCCCGACGCTGCCCCTTCGCCTATTTATTCCTTCGTCCCCGAAAACCCTAACACCGAGAGCCAAAATACGAGAACAGTTCCAGAGACGCCGCCGCCATCAACCCTATCTCGGGGGTTCAGAAGATCTCCTCCGGCACTACTGCCGGAGAGGGGAATCATCACCGGAGGGCTCTACATCACCATGCCCGCCTCCGGACTGATGCGTGAGTAGTTCATCCTTGGACTATGGGTCCATATCAGTAGCTAGATGGTTGTCTTCTCCTATTGTGCTATCATGTTTAAATCTTGTGAGCTGCCTATCATGATCAAGATCATCTATTTGTAATGCTACATGTTGTGTTTGTTGGGATCCGATGAATATGGAATACTATGTCAAGTTGATTATTGATCTATCACATATATGTTATTTATGATCTTGCATGCTCCCCGTTGCTAGTAGAGGCTCTGGCCAAGTTGATACTTGTAACTCCAAGAGGGGTATTTATGCTAGATAGTGGGTTCATGTCTCCATTGAATGCGGGAGTGACGAAGCAACCCCTAAGGTTGTGGATGTGATGTTGCCACTAGGGATAAAACATCAATGCTTTGTCTAAGGATATTTGTATTGTTTACATTACGCACGGTACTTAATGCAATTGTCCGTTGTTTACAACTTAATACTGGAAGGGGTGCGGATGCTAACCCGAAGGTGGACTTTTTAGGCATAGATGCATGCTGGATGGCGGTATATGTTCTTTGTCGTAATGCCCTAAGTAAATCTCATAGTAGTCATCATGATATTGATGTCTACGCACGCTTCTATTCCTGTAGACAGTGTTGAGCCTCCAAGAGCAGAGGTTTGTAGAACAGCAGCAAGTTTCCCTTAAGTGAATCACCCAAGGTTTATCGAACTCAGGGAGGTAGAGGTCAAAGATATCCCTCTCAAGCAACCCTGCAATCACGATACAAGAAGTCTCTTGTGTCCCCAACACACCCAATACACTTGTCAGATGTATATGTGCACTAGTTCGGCGAAGAGATAGTGAAATACAAGTAGTATGGGTGTATATGAGTAGTAATAGCAATCTGAATAAAATATGGCAGCGAGTAAACATGCAACAGAATAGTAAATAAACGGAGTTTCGATGCTTAGAAACAAGGCCTAGGGATCATACTTTCACTAGTGGACACTCTCAACATTGCAATCATAATTGAATATAAATATAAGCACTTCACTATGCTATTCTAAATTACTCTCTGGCAAGATAACGAACACTAATTCATCATGTAGGCAAACCTTAAAGATGTATTCCCAAGTACTAATAAACACCCCACGTTGTCACTGTGAGCATTCATAGGAGGTACTAACACACCACAATTTCATAGAGACATCCAACTCAAATCATAACTCAGTGAATAAGTATTCTGTGAAATATAGCCTAAGAGACCCACACGGTGCACACACTGTCACCTTTACACACGTGGGACAAGGAGTCTCCGGAGATTGATACGTCTCCGACGTATCGATAATTTCCTATGTTCTATGCCATATTATTGATGATACCTACATGTTTTATGCACACTTTATGAAATATTCGTGCATTTTCTGGAACTAACCTATTAACAAGATGCCGAAGTGCCAGTTCCTGTTTTCTGCTGTTTTTGGTTTCAGAAATCCTAGTAACAAAATATTCTCGGAATTGGACGAAACAAAGACCCAGGGGCCTATTTCGCCCCGAACCTTCCAGAAGACCGAAGAGCATACGAAGTGGGGCCACGAGGTGGCCAAACCACATGGCGGCGCGGCCAAGGGGGGCCCGCGCCGCCCTGTGGTGTGGGCCCCTCGTCAGCCCCCCGACTCTACCCTTCCGCCTACTTAAAGCCTCCGTCGCGAAACCCCTGATGCGAAAAACCACGATACGGAAAACCTTACTGAGACGCCGCCGCCGATCCCATCTCGGGGGATTCTGGAGATCTCCTCCGGCACCCTGCCGGAGAGGGGATTCATCTCCCGGAGGACCCTACACCGCCATGGTCGCCTCCGGAGTGATGAGTGAGTAGTTCACCCCTGGACTATGGGTCCATAGCAGTAGCTAGATGGTTGTCTTCTCCTCATTGTGCTTCATTGTTGGATCTTGTGAGCTGCCTAACATGATCAAGATCATCTATCCGTAATTCTATATGTTGTGTTTGTCGGGATCCGATGGATAGAGAATACCATGTCATGTTAATTATCAAGTTATTACATATGTGTTGTTTATGATCTTGCATGCTCTCCGTTACTAGTAGAGGCTCGGCCAAGTTTTTACTCTTAACTCCAAGAGGGAGTATTTATGCTCGATAGTGGGTTCATGCTCGCATTGACACCGGGACAGTGATGTGAAAGTTCTAAGGTTGTGTTGTGCTCGTTGCCACTAGGGATAAAACATTGGCGCTATGTCCGAGGATGTAGTTGTTGATTACATTACGCACCATACTTAATGCAATTGTCCGTTGCTTTGCAACTTAATACCGGAGGGGTTCGGATGATAACCCGAAGGTGGACTTTTTAGGCATAGATGCGGTTGGATGGCGGTCTATGTACTTTGTCGTAATGCCCAATTAAATCTCACTATACTTATCATGTCATGTATGTGCATTGTTATGCCCTCTCTATTTGTCAATTGCCCGACTGTAATTTGTTCACCCAACATGCTTTTATCTTATGGGAGAGACACCTCTAGTGAACTCGTGGACCCCGGTCCATTCTTTAATACTGAAATACAAATCTGCTTGCAATACTTGTTTTTACTATTTTCTCTGCAAACAATCATCTTCCACACAATACGGTTAATCCTTTGTTACAGCAAGCCGGTGAGATTGACAACCTCACTGTTTCGTTGGGGCAAAGTACTTTGGTTGTGTTGTGCGAGTTCCACGTTGGCGCCGGAATCTCCGGTGTTGCGCCGCACTACATCCCGCCGCCATCAACCTTCAACGTGCTTCTTGGCTCCTCCTGGTTCGATAAACCTTGGTTTCTTTCGAGGGAAAACTTGCTGCTGTGCGCATCATACCTTCCTCTTGGGGTTGCCCAACGAACGTGTGAAATACACGCCATCAAGCATATTTTCCGGCGCCGTTTCCGAGGAGATCAAGACACGCCGCAAGGGGAGTCTCCACTTCTCAATCTCTTTACTTTGTTTTTGTCTTGCTTTATTTTATTTACTACTTTGTTTGCTATATCAAAAACACAAAAAAATTAGTTACTTGTTTTACTTTACTTAATATCATGCATGTTTTTATTTCACTAGTTAAGCATAATGGAAAACAACAAAAATATGAGAGATCTTTATGAACTTTATCTTGAATTAGGACATGATGTGTTTGAAGAGAGAATTAAAAAACCCATGGAACTTTATATGCACGCTAATGGGAATGTTATTACTATGGATGCTTTGAACACCATTGTTGCTAATGCTATGGAAAATTCTAAGCTTGGGGAAGCTGGCTCGATGAGCATGATCTTTTTAGTCCCCCAAGCATTGAGGAGAAAATTTTCTTTTATGATTACAATATGCCTCCTATATATGATGATAGCCACTTTGTTGAATTTGCTCCCACTACAACTAATAAAATTGATTATGCTTACGTGGAGAGTGATAATTTTATGCATGAGACTCATGATAAGAATGCTTTATGTGATAGTTACATTGTTGAGTTTGCTCATGATGCTACTGAAAATTATTATGAGAGAGGAAAATATGGTTGTAGAAATTTTCATGTTACTAAAACACCTCTCTATATGCTGAAATTTTTGAAGCTACACTTGTTCTATCTTCCTATGCTTGTTACTTTGCTCTTCATGAACTTGTTTATTTACAAGATTCCTTTGCATAGGAAGCATGTTAGACTTAAATGTGCTTTGAATTTGCCTCTTGCTGCTCTCTTTTGCTTCAAATACTATTTCTTGCGAGTGCATCATTAAAACTACTGAGCCCATCTTAACGGCTATAAAGAAAGAACTTCTTGGGAGATAACCCATGTGTTATTTTGCTACAGTACTTTGTTTTATATTTGAGTCTTGGAAGTTGTTTACTACTGTAGCAACCTCTCCTTATCTTAGTTTTATGTTTTGCTGTGCCAAGTAAAGTCTTTGATAGTAAAGTAAGTACTAGATTTGGATTACTGCGCAGTTACAGATTTCTTTGCTTGTCACGAATCTGGGTCTACCTCCCTGTAGGTAGCTCAGAAAATTAAGCCAATTTACGAGCATGATCCTCAGATATGTACGCAACTTTCATTCAATTTGAGCATTTTCATTTGAGCAAGTCTGGTGGCCTAATAAAATCCATCTTTACGGACTGTTCTGTTTTGACAGATTCTGTCTTTTATTTCGCATTGCCTCTTTTGCTATGTTGGATGAATTTCTTTGATCCATTAATGTCCAGTAGCCTTATGCAATGTCCAGAAGTGTTAAGAATGATTGTGTCACCTCTGAACATGTGAATTTTTATTATGCACTAACCCTCTAATGAGTTGTTTCGAGTTTGGTGTGGAGGAAGTTTTCAAGGATCAAGAGAGGAGTATGATGCAATATGATCAAGGAGAGTGAAAGCTCTAAGCTTGGGGATGCCCCGGTGATTCACCCCTGCATATTTTAAGAAGACTCAAGCGTTTAAGCTTGGGGATGCCCAAGGCATCCCCTTCTTCATCGACAACATTATCGAGTTCCTCCCCTGAAACTATATTTTTATTCAGTCACATCTTATGCACTTTGCTTGGAGCGTCGGTTTGTTTTTGTTTTTTGTTTTGTTTGAATAAAATGGATCCTAGCATTCACTTTATGGGAGAGAGACACGCTCCACTGTAGCATATGGACAAATATGTCCTTAGGCTCTACTCATAGTATTCATGGCGAAGTTTCTTCTTCGTTAAATTGTTATATGGTTGGAATTGGAAAATGCTACATGTAGTAACTCTAAAATGTCTTGGATAATTTGATACTTGGCAATTGTTGTGCTCATGTTTAAGCTCTTGCATCATATACTTTGCACCCATTAATGAAGAAATACTTAGAGCTTGCTAATTTGGTTTGCATATTTAGTTTCTCTAGAGTCTAGATAACATCTAGTATTGAGTTTTGAACAACAAGGAAGACGGTGTGGAATCTTATAATGTTTACAATATGTCTTTTATGTGAGTTTTACTCGTACCGTTCATCCTTGTGTTTGTTTCAAATAACCTTGCTAGCCTAAACCTTGTATCGAGAGGGAATACTTCTCATGCATCCAAAATACTTGAGCCAACCACTATGCCATTTGTGTCCACCATACCTACCTACTACATGGTATTTATCCGCCATTCCAAAGTAAATTGCTTGAGTGCTACCTTTAAATTCCATCATTCACCTTTGCAATATATAGCTCATGGGACAAATAGCTTAAAAACTATTGTGGTATTGAATATGTACTTATGCACTTTATCTCTTATTAAGTTGCTTGTTGTGCGATAACCATGTTTACGGGGACGCCATCAACTATTCTTTGTTGAATATCATGTGAGTTGCTATGCATGTCCGTCTTGTCCGAAGTAAGAGAGATCTACCACCTTTATGGTTGGAGCATGCATATTGTTAGAGAAGAGCATTGGGCCGCTAACTAAAGCCATGATTCATGGTGGAAGTTTCGAGTTTTGGACATATATCCTCAATCTCATATGAGAATAATAATTCTTGCCACATGCTTATGCATTAAAGAGGAGTCCATTATCTGTTGTCCATGTTGTCCCGGTATGGATGTCTAAGTTGAGAATAATCAAAAGCGAGAAATCCAAAATGCGAGCTTTCTCCTTAGACCTTTGTACGGGCGGCATGGAGGTACCCCATTGTGACACTTGGTTAAAACATGTGCATTGCAAAGATCCGGTAGTCCAAGCTAATTAGGACAAGGTGCGGGCACTATTAGTACACTATGCATGAGACTTGCAACTTGTAAGATATAATTTTCATAACTCATATGCTTTATTACTACCGTTGACAAAATTGTTTCATGTTTTCAAAATAAATGCTCTAGCACAAATATAGCAATCGATGCTTTCCTCTTTGAAGGACCATTCTCTTTACTTTTATGTTGAGTCGAGTTCACCTATCTCTCTCCACCTCAAGAAGCAAACACTTGTGTGAACTGTGCATTGATTCCTACATACTTGCATATTGTACTTGTTATATTACTCTATGTTGACAATTATCCATGAGATATACATGTTACAAGTTGAAAGCAACCGCTGAAACTTAATCTTCCTTTGTGTTGCTTCAATACCTTTACTTTGATTTATTGCTTTATGAGTTAACTCTTATGCAAGACTTATTAATACTTGTCTTGAAGTACTATTCATGAAAAGTCTTTGCTTTATGATTCACTTGTTTACTCATGTCATCACCATTGTTTTGATCGCTGCATCCACTACATATGTTTACAAATAGTATGATCAAGGTTATGATGGCATATCACTTCAGAAATTATCTTTGTTATCGTTTTACCTGCTCGGGACGAGCAGAACTAAGCTTGGGGATGCTTGATACGTCTCCGACGTATCGATAATTTCCTATGTTCTATGCCATATTATTGATGATACCTACATGTTTTATGCACACTTTATGAAATATTCGTGCATTTTCTGGAACTAACCTATTAACAAGATGCCGGAAGTGCCGGTTCATTTTTCTGCTGTTTTTGGTTTCAGAAATCCTAGTAACAAAATATTCTCGGAATTGGACGAAACGAAGACCCAGGGGCCTATTTCGCCACGAACCTTCCAGAAGACCGAAGAGCATACGAAGTGGGGCCACGAGGTGGCCAAACCACATGGCGGCGCGGCCAAGGGGGCCCGCGCCGCCCTGTGGTGTGGGCCCCTCGTCGGCCCCCCACTGCTGCCCTTCCGCCTACTTAAAGCCTCCGTCGCGAAACCCCCGATGCGAAAAACCACGATACGGAAAACCTTGCGAGACGCCGCCGCCGCCGATCCCATCTCGGGGGATTCCGGAGATCTCCTCCGGCACCTGCCGGAGAGGGGATTCATCTCCCGGAGGACTCGTACACCGCCATGGTCGCCTCCGGAGTGATGAGTGAGTAGTTCACCCTCGGACTATGGGTCCATAGCAGTAGCTAGATGGTTGTCTTCTCCTCATTGTGCTTCATTGTTGGATCTTGTGAGCTGCCTAACATGATCAAGATCATCTATCTGTAATTCTATATGTTGTGTTTGTCGGGATCAGATGGATAGAGAATACCATGTCATGTTAATTATCAAGTTATTACATATGTGTTGTTTATGATCTTGCATGCTCTCCGTTTACTAGTAGAGGCTCTGGCCAAGTTTTTACTCTTAACTCCAAGAGGGAGTATTTATGCTCGATAGTGGGTTCATGCCCGCATTGACACACGGGACGATGTGAGAAAGTTCTAAGGTTGTGTTGTCTTGTTGCCACTAGGGATAAAACATTGGCGCTATGTCCGAGGATGTAGTTGTTGATTACATTACGCACCATACTTAATGCAATTGTCCGTTGCTTTGCAACTTAATGCTGGAGGGGTTCGGATGATAACTTTGAAGGTGGACTTTTTAGGCATAGATGCGGTTGGATGGCGGTCTATGT
>NC_061514.1:110286722-110393616 GCF_022539505.1 Lolium rigidum
TTTCTATGCAACGTTGTCCTACACGAGATCCTTTTTCACCACACCATTTCTTCATCCAACGGTGCACTGCTTCGTCCGAATCCTATATAAACCTTTCTTCAACCTCGGTCCAGTCCTTCGCTTGCGCCGCACATCTATTCCCCTCTGCAAAAACTTCCCCTGTGCCCAACTCTGTTTGATCTTCCGCACGCCCAAGCATTGCTTTGTGCACTGCCGTTGATGCCACCACGCACGCGTCTCACTCACCATAGCACGCCTGATTCATCAATGGCCGCCGCGGATCTAGGAGTCGTGGAGTGGGAGAGGTCCAAGGTCACGAACCAGGACCTGAATCTCCTGAAGAAGCTGGGGATCACCAAGAAACCCAAAGCGGTTTGCTTCCCTAGTGAAGAAAGCTACCCAGCCCCTCCAATGGGGTACCGGGTAAGTTTTGTCGACCATCTCATCCGCGGTTTATCCGCCCCCATTCATCCTTTTCTCCGTGGATTGCTTTTTGTCTACGGTCTTCAACTTCACCACCTCACGCCAAACTCAATCCTCCATATTTCCATTTTCATTACTCTCTGTGAAGCCTTCCTTGGCGTCTCACCCAATTGGGCGCTATGGAAGCGCATTTTCTTCTGTCGCCGCAATGGCTCTCACAATGTCGCCTATAATATAGGCGGCGTTGTTATCTCTATCCGCTCCACAGCCAATTACTTCGACGTCAAACTCCCTGACTCCGTTCAAGGGTGGCGTAAGAGGTGGTTGTACATTCGTGAGGAAAACCATGGATGCGCAGAGGACAACATCCCTCCGTTCGATGGTGACGAAAGAATTCTTCGTCGCCGTTCTTGGGATGCAGAGGCTACTGATGGCGTGTAACTCACACGTTCGTTGGGAACCCCAAGAGGAAGGTATGATGCGCACAGTAGCAAGTTTTCCCTCAGAAAGAAACCAAGGTTTAATCGAACCAGTAGGAGCCAAGAAGCACGTTGAAGGTTGATGGTCGCGAAATGTGATGCGGCGCAACACCGGGGATTCCGGCGCCAACGCGGAACCTGCACAACACAACCAAAGTACTTTGCCCCAACGAAGCAGTGAGGTTGTCAATCTCACCGGCTTGCTTGTAACAAAGGATTAAGCGTATCGAGTGGAAGATGTTTGCAAAGAAAACGATAAACACAATTGCGGTAGATTGTATGCTATGTAAAGAATAGGACCGGGGTCCACAGTTCACTAGAGGTGTCTCTCCCATAAGATAAAAGCATGTTGGGTGAACAAATTACGGTCGGGCAATTGACAAATAGAGAAAGGCATAACAATGCATATACATGATATGATAAATATAGTGAGATTTAATCGAGGCATTACGACAAAGTACATAGACCGCCATCCAGCTGCATCTATGCCTAAAAAGTCCACCTTCGAGTTATCATCCGAACCCCCTCCGGTATTAAGTTGCAAAGCAACGAGACAATTGCATTAAGTATGGTGCGTAATGTAATCAACAACTACATCCTTAGACATAGCATCAATGTTTTATCCCTAGTGGCAACAGCACAACACAACCTTAGAACTTTACGTCCTTGTCCCGGTGTAAATGCGAGGCATGAACCCACTATCGAGCATAAATACTCCCTCTTGGAGTTAAGAGTAAAAACTTGGCCAGAGCCTCTACTAGTAACGGAGAACATGCAAGATCATAAACAACACATGAACAATAGATTGATAATCACCATAATCATAGTACTCTCTATCCATCGGATCCCAGACAAACACAACATATAGTATTACAGATAGATGATCTTGATCATGTTAGGCAGCTCACAAGATCTAACAATGAAGCACAATAAGGAGAAGACGACCATCTAGCTACTGCTATGGACCCATGGTCCAGGGGTGGATGATGTCTACGTTCCCCCTCCTTTCCTGTAGACAGTGTTGGGCCTCCAAGTGCAGAGGTTTGTAGAACAGCAGCAAGTTTTCCCTTAAGTGGATCACCCAAGGTTTATCGAACTCAGGGAGGAAGAGGTCAAAGATATCCCTCTCATGCAACCACTGCAACCACAAAGCAAGAAGTCTCTTGTGTCCCCAACACACCAAATAGGTGCACTAGTTCGGCGAAGAGATAGTGAAATACAGGTGGTATGAATATATATGAGCGGTAACAATGGTGCCGAGAAAAGTGCTTGTCTGGCGTGCGATTGATGGTAGTAATATTGCGGGAAGTAAACATGCGGTAGTAACGCAGCGAGTAGTAACGCATGATAAAACGGTAACAAGCGGTGATAGCGGTATTTAGGAACAAGGCCTAGGGATTACACTTTCACTAGTGGACACTCTCAACATTGATCACATAACAGAATAGATAAATGCATACTCTACACTCTTGTTGGATGATGAACACATTGCGTAGGATTACACGAACCCTCAATGCCGGAGTTAACAAGCTCCACAATAATGCTCATGTTTAAGTAACCTTAAGTGTAAGATAGATCAAAACGACTAAACCAAGTACTAGCATAGCATGCACACTTGTCACCTTCATGCATATGTAGGAGGAATAGATCACATCAATATTATCATAGCAATAGTTAACTTCGCAATCTACAAGAGATCATGATCATAGCATAAACCAAGTACTAACACGGTGCACGCATCGTCACCTTTGCACACATGCGGGAGGAATAAAACTACTTTAATAACACATCACTAGAGTAGCACATAGATAAATTGTGATACGATGCACATTGCAATCATAAAGAGATATAAATAAGCACTTCACTACGCTCTTCAACAGTGAATAAGTACTTCGTGAAATATAGCCTAAGAGACCCACACGGTGCACACCATGTCACCTTTACACACGTGGGACAAGGAGTCTCCGGAGATCACATAAGTAAAACTCACTTGACTAGCATAATGACATCTAGATTACAAGCATCATCATATGAATCTCAATCATGTAAGGCAGCTCATGAGATTATTGTATTGAAGTACATAGGAGAGAGATGAACCACATAGCTACCGGTACGGCCCAGAGCCTCAATGGAGAACTACTCCCTCTTCATGGGAGCAGCGAGCGGTGATGAAGATGGCGGTGGAGATGGCAGCGGTGTCGATGGAGAAGCCTTCCGGGGGCACTTCCCCGCTCCGGCAGGGTGCCGGAACGGAGACTCCTGTCCCCCGGATCTTGGCTTCGCGATGGCGGCGGCTCCGGAACTTTTCTCGTATCGTGGCTTTCTCGTAAGGGTTTTCGATGCGGGGGCTTTATATAGGCGAAGAGGCGGCGCAGGAGGGTCAACGAGGCGACGACACCATAGGGTGGCGCGGCCGGGGCCCGGGCCGCGCCACCATGTCATCTGGGCCCACCGGGGCCCCCTCCGCGGCTCTCGGGTGTTCCGGATGCTTCGGGCAAAATAGGAACCTCGGGCGTTGATTTCGTCCAATTCCGAGAATATTTCGTTACTAGGATTTACTGAAACCAAAAACGGTAGAAAACGAGAGCTGGCACTTCGGCATCTTGTTAATAGGTTAGTTCCGGAAAACGCACAAATATGACATAAAGTGTGCATAAAACATGTAGATATCATCAATAAAGTAGCATGGAACATAAGAAATTATCGATACGTCGGAGACGTATCGGCATCCCCAAGCTTAGTTATGCTCGTCCCGAGCGGGTAAAACGATAACAAAGATAATTTCTTAAGTGACATGCCATCATAAACTTGATCATACTATTTGTAAACATATGTAATGAATGCAGCGATCAAAACAATGGTAATGACATGAGTAAACAAGCTGAATCATAAAGCAAAGACTTTTCATGAATAGTACTTCAAGACAAGCATCAATAAGTCTTGCATAAAAGTTAACTCATAAAGCAATAATTCAAAGTAGAGGTATTGAAGCAACACAATGGGAGATTAAGTTTCAGCGGTTGCTTTCAACTTGTAACATGTATATCTCATGGATAATTGTCAACATAGAGTAATATAACAAATGCAATAAGCAAGTATGTAAGAATCAATGCACAGTTCACACAAGTGTTTGCTTCTTGGGATGGAAGGAGATAGGTAAACCGACTCAACAATAAAAGTAAAAGAATGGTCCTTCAAAGAGGAAAGCATCGATTGCTATATTTGTGCTAGAGCTTTGATTTTGAAAACATATAGAGAGCATAAAAATAAAGTTTTGAGAGGTGTTTGTTGTTGTCAACGAATGGTAGTGGGCACTCTAACTACCTCATCAACCGGACTTTCAAGAGCGGCTCCCATGAAGGACGTTATCTCTACCGGCAAGGTAGATCATCCCTCTTCTCTTTTGTTTACACATGTACTTTAGTTTAGTTTTTCTTTATTTATGGATGACACTCCTCCCAACCTTTTGCTTACACAAGCCATGGCTAACCGAATCCTCGGGTGCCTTCCATCATTCACATACCATGGAGGAGTGTCTATTTGCAAAATTAAGTTGCTTACTGTGGTGACCCTGCATACCACTGCATGTTGTAGTATGCCAGTCGTTGACATAACATTCACGAAGTACCATTCCGCAAATATTACATCCCTCAGAGTAGTACAACAGAACATAGCAGGGTCCATAACTCATTCATACATTATTACAAACCAAATGTACATGTCATCTTGGAGCTCCTCCTGGGTCCAAAGAGGTTTACTCCTGGGTTCGAGGTGAACCCAACTTAGCTTACAATATAAGAGTTTCACTAGACTTAACATTTATTCTCTCGAGCAGCTAAGTATTAAGAGTTCGCGCTGCTCGGCTTCTACTACTAATGCTTGGGTACTTCTAGGCTTGGTCTCCTCCGGAAGCCTCCCCGGTTCCGTAGACTATGAGGTAGTCTACACCTTCAATACCTCCAGAGAGGTCTGGTTCTTCATAGCCGATGAAGTCGGCTCCTTCAGGGTTGTTGTTGTCCCCCTCCAGATGATTCAGACAGTCTAGCGAGGGATTTAAGAGTGGTATGAGTACGAGCGTACTCAACAAGTTCATATTAGGAAAGAGGTGTTTAATGCACTAACTACGGCACCAGACCAGAAAGTCTGATTCCATGCAAGTTTTGATAACCATTTCTTCAAAAGATTGTTTTTATTCCGAAGAACTATGTCCGTCAGCCTTCACCGGTTGACTAGAACTTCATGGAGTTCCTTTCCGGCAGCGTTCGCAGTTCCAAATCCCGGAACAAGGAGTGACCGGTCACGATTCGTTACACTCTGCAGAGGTGTGTTTCTTTACCCATAAGAGATCTTAACCTTGGTGCCAACCGGGCAGCTTTCCCGTCCACACTTCCTTCGGTGTGAGGCCCGGTATAAGGTCCTAGTCAATCATGTTCCTCCGCTACCTCGCACACCCACCCGTTGTTGCATGCGCCGACCACTGGGTCCACGTCGGTCCCATTATTCCCGTAATTTCAGGGTGGACCCCGACCACGACAACGAGTCTTTGGGCTCTACCATACACTCCTACGCCGGTGGCTGCAACCCATCATAGACCGCAATACCGTGGGGAACTTCGGGCTTCCCGAGCCTACCGCTTGTTCCTCGGGCGACAAGTGTCTACGGACTATGCCGTGGGGAACTTCAGGCTTCCCCAGCCTACCGCTTGCCCCCGACAGATACAAGTGTCTACGGTAAAGCGCGTCCGTTGATGTACGAGAGGTGGAAACACTTTTGACTACTCCGTCCCACTCCAGATCTTATGGTGAACACGAGTTATACGGCACAAGAATCACTCTGGACGACATTTGTTGTTTAATCCTAGATGGATATAAACCCTTGCAATGGAACCTCCACCATATCAACACAATCCATGGTTCCATTGCCCACCACATAGTCATATTCATAGTTATGAAAATAGTGGTTTTGCTTTTTATGCAATAGTGATAAACATAGTACTTTGCAAGTAATTTGGTAAAAATACTCAAATGACATGAGCAAGCGATGAACTTGCTCGAATACGCAAAGTGTTGCGAGTTGGATGGTATGGACTGACCCTTGTCCTCTTGTTCTGAAAAATAGCATCATTGTCCGATAAGGGCAATGGTTAAAGAAGCAATTATGCATGATTCCATTTTTAGGGTTTGTTCCCCCCTTCAGATGTCATTATTATTTCATGTAAGAGGTTAATACTAAGAATAATTTGGGGATACTTGAGTTAAAGTAAAATACCACCTTGAAATATTGTCAAGGTGTTTTTTTATAGTCCAAGAGCATTATTGGACTTATTTTTATTATTGTAAATAATATGTGTGGTTTAAATGATTATTTAAATCATCATATTAAGACTTACTCTTGAATACTTTCAAAAATTCTCTTTTATATTTTATTAAGATAGGGAATTTTATGCTGATCAATTTTCATATTTTAATTATTTTTTTAGAGCTGTTAAATAATTATAGTGATTTTCCAAAGTTTGTGCATTTAAATAGAATTTGTGAAATGGCAGAAATGCCCCTGGGCCCCACTTGTCAGGGTGGCCCAACGGGTTAGGTCGCACCCGAGCCACCCCTTGGGCTCGGTCGGCCCATTCGTCCACTCCTCTCTCCTCACGCGGAAACCCTAACCCCTCGCGTCTCTCTGGCGATTCTGTGTCGCCGCCCCCTTCGCCGGATTTTCCCGGCCAACTCCGGCCATCCCCGGCGATGAGATGCGGCGGATCTGGTCCGCCTCACGACGGCGCACCAGATCCCCCGGCTCGATCTGCTCTTCGCCGCCTTCCCGCTCTCCCCCGTCACGGCGCCCGCTCGGTTGCGCGGTGATGCGTCGCCCGCGGCGACCCTGGCGCCGTGACGCCGCCGTGGACGTTGACGTGACGATGGAGCGTACGCGCTCGGCGACGCCAGGCCAGGCGCGGCTTGGCGCTGCTGTGGGTGGCCCGTGCCGCCGTGCCGCCATGGCACGCCGGTGCTCTGCTCCAGGTACACGCCTCCGTTTTTCCCCCTCCTCTTCTTTCTCTGTGCTCTACTACCTTCTCCTAGCTGGTTACTGGCCTTCCTCTACTCACAGAGGTGTGGCCGTGCCGTGCTGTTGTTGTGCTTACTCTGCCTGTGCGTATGCTGCTATACACTATGCTGTTGCCATGCGTATGCTGCTGCTGTGCAATTGCTATGAATCCTGGCTGCTGTGCTATGCTATTGTGCTCTGTAGCTGGCTGTTGCAACTCATGGTCTTTTGCTCATGAGCATGCTGTGATGCTCTGTGTGATTGCGCATGAGCATCCAGTGATGCTCATGACCTACTGGCATGCCCCTATTCTTTTTACTATCATTTGGGCATACTGTGTGTGCTTAATCGTGTCCTAAGTTTGATTTTGGTGGTTAATTATTGTATACTTGCAAGTGCTAGTGCCCTGGATATTATTATGGAGCTCTATTCATTTATCTGTGATGCAATTGTTCAATTATTTGGTTCATACATGAAACCAGTAATGCCTTAGCATGCCCTGGCATGCTCTAGCCAACTCCTGATGATCATATGATCATCAGCTGCTTGCAAATACTGCTGTGTTGTGTCTGCACCACATGCTACTCAACCTGTGATGTGTGTGTGTCACACAGGTTTGCTCTGGTGTGTCTTGGTGTCTGGTTTAAACCTCACTCGTTGCTTGCAATGATCCATTGGATCATCGGCAAGGCTCTGATGCTTTGATTATTTGTATTGTTCACTTATCTGTATTGTCTGGATTTACTGGAATGGATAAGTGATGTGAACTGCTTGCAGTGGTGATCATCCAATTAATTATGACAGGGCTAGATGGATGCCAACACTTGTTGTGTACCCTAGCCCTTCTTTTGAACCCATCTGGGTGATGATATCTGTGCAAGGCTGATTGGTTTGGCTATTCTAGGGTTTGAGGTGACCACGGCGGTAACTTGTGTCTGCCCTAGGGTAGCTCCCTATTTGTTGGTTGGCTGTAATTTGGTGGATCTCTCACTGGAAGTATCCATGCTTGTTTTTCCAGTGCCTTTGCTGTTGACAACAGAAATAGACAGGATCTGTCTAATATCTGATGGCTTGCTTGGCTTTGTGTGCTGGATGATTTTGGAATGGCTAGATAGGGATTAATCCAGGTTGGATTTCTCTGGTATGTCACTTTGTTGACATGTCAATGTTCCCCTTGGAATATCTCTCTGTCTATTCTCTAGTTTGCTTGCACCAAAAGGCCTAATAGCCGGATGATGATACAAAGCTGGGTTTCATACCCACCTTGCTTCGTGATGCAAGTGTATGCTTATTTATGAACAAAACAGAGTTTTGCTCGGGTTCTTTTATGTATACCTCACTCCGGCTCCTAGAAATTGAGTGTTGGTGTAGAGGGTTGCTTACGTGTTGTGCTTGTGGTTGATTTACTTGCCCTGCTCCTCCTGGTGATCTTGTGAGGCTTGATTTGGTTCGGTGGTGATCTTTGGACGGGTTGAACGGCTCCGTCTGTTCTTCACGTTCTTGGTGTTCTTACCCTTTGGAGATTCTGCCGATGGATTGGCTAGGGTTCACTGTTGAAGAGGTTTATATATGGCTGTCCTCTTCCTTCCCTGGTCGACAGCTTGGTCTGGCTCAATTTGGTGACTCACTGATGCTGTGTGTGTGTTGTGCCACATGCACAGGCAGTGCCTGGTGTTAAGCATGCACACCTGATGTGTGTGCTGCTTGTGTGTCTGTGTGAACCGAGATCCTGTGGACTTGGCTCTGGAGAGGATCGGCTCGGCGGCTGATCTTATCCCCTTTACTTCTATTGTTTGCTAACTCTGCCAAGTGGCTTTGCCACTTGGCTTAATGCTTTGTTTCGTTGTGTATGTGTGCGGGTATCAAGTGCTGATCGGGATGAACTCAAGATCATCGGGATCAAAGAATTCATGAAGATCACAATGTAGCTTAGGTTATTTAGAGATCTTGTAATTTTCCTTTTTCTTTTTCTATTTAATCAATTCTTGTAATATGTTGTAATTCATTTATATTCTCTTATGAATATTGTAAAGACAATGTAATTTGTGTGTTGATCAATAAAGCTCAAGGTTTCTCTAATGAGCTTTATTATTTATTACTTGTATTGTTTATTATTGATTATATACTTAATGATTTTCCTCAATTGAATTATTTAGGATAATTATTTAATGTTTGAATTTAAAATTCAAATTCAACCTTGGTTTGAATTCAACCATGTCATATTATTTATAGTTCCACCATGCAAACTCTCCCCTCTCTTCTCAAAACCCTAACTAGTGAAAAGAGATGCAAGTTTGTCGCACTCTCGAAACCCTAACCACTGTAAGGTGTCGAGAGAGAAACTTGTCCCCCTTCGATGCAGTTTTTTGTTTAAAAGCGCGAAATTTTCCCAGAATTTACAATGCAATGCACATCCCTTTCTAAAATCTACCCCTCGGTCGTCTCTAAACCTGGGACATTACAGTCTTTCCCCCTTAAAGCAAACTTCGTCCCGAAGTTGTGGTTGTAATACCTGAACAGTTCGGGGTATGTTTCCCTCAAGTCTTCTTCCTTCTCCCAGGTGGCCTCCCTCTCGGGGTGATGCTTCCATTGTATCTTGCAGTACTTGATAGCTTTATTTCTGAGTTGTTTCCAGCTCTCCTCGAGAATCTTGGCTGGCTTCTCGATATAGGTCAGATCTGGTTGTAACTCGAGCTCAGCATGGGATACTGGCTCATCTGGAGTCTTTAAACACTTTCTGAGTTGTGATACATGGAATACATTGTGAACTTGTGCTAGCCTTCCCGGTAGATCCAATTCAAAGGCTAAACCTCGGTTCTGACTCAGTATCTTGAAAGGTCCAATGTACCTAGGGCTCAACTTTCCTTTCACTCCGAATCTCTGCAGACCTTTCATTGGACTCACCTTAAGATATACCATATCTCCAACTTGTGGCTCCCAAGTCCTTCTCTTTTGATCTGCATAGCTCTTCTGTCGACTTTGGGCTATCTTCAGTCTATCTCTTATGATGTCAATGATATGTTGCTTTTCCTTGACATAATCTGGGTTGAACTCCTTGCTTGATCCAGCTTCATACCAGCATATCGGTGATCTACACTTTCTTCCATACAGAGCTTCAAATGGTGCCATCTTGATACTGCTTTGATAACTATTGTTGTAGGAAAACTCTGCTAATGGTAAATGTTCTTCCCATGATCCTCCGAAATCTAGGGCACAAGCCCTAAGCATGTCCTCTAGAATCTGGTTAGTTCTCTCGGTTTGTCCACTGTGCGGGGATGATAGGCGGTACTATAGTCCAGCTTGGATCCTAAAGCTTCATGTAATTGCTTCCAGAATGCTGATGTGAACACGGATCCTCGATCTGACACGATCTTCTTGGGCACTCCATGTTTACTCACGATCTCTTTGATGTAAAGATCGATGAGTTTCTCTCCTTTGTCTTGTTGATTTACCGCTAAGAAGTGTGCACTTTTCGTCAACCGGTCCACGATTACCCATATCATGTCCTTCTTTTTATTGGTCATGGGTAGTCCGGTGATGAAATCCATTCCTATCTCCTCCCATTTCCATTCTGGAATAGGTAAAGGTTGTAACTTTCCTGCCGGACTCTGATGTTCGGCCTTCACTCTTTGGCAAGTATGACATTCAGCCACATACTGTGCTATTTCTCTCTTCATGTTGTTCCACCAGAATAGCTCCTTTAGATCCATGTACATCTTCGTACTTCCCGGATGGATGGAATAAGGTGTTTGATGGGCTTCCCGGAGTATTACTTCCTTGATCTCGGCAATATCCGGAACACATATCCTCTTCTGGAACCATAATGATCCCATCTCTCCACGGTGAAATTCTGATGGTCTTCCTTCATCAATCCTCCTCATCTCCTCTACGATGAATGGATCATCTAGTTGGCCCATGATTATTTCATTCTTGAGGTTGACGTTCATCTCATCAGCTACTTGTAAAGCTGATAGTCCTTCGTGAGCTTCTTTCTCCCAAAGTTGGATCTGGGCTTGGCTTATTTCTTTCTTCAACTCCGGTGAAATTTCTGATTCTGTTCCTCCAGTACTCTTTCTACTCAAGGCATCTGCTACTACATTAGCCTTTCCTGGAGTATAATTGATGGTCAGATCATAGTCCTTGATCAACTCGAGCCATCTTTTCTGCCTCATATTGAGTTCCTTTTGAGTGAAGAAGTACTTGAGACTCTTATGATCAGTATAGAGCTCACACTTTGCTCCATAAAGAAAATGTCTCCAAGTCTTAAGTGCAAAAACAACTGCTGCTAATTCTAAGTCATGAGTTGGATAGTTCACTTCATGAGGTCTGAGTTGCCTTGATCCATAAGATATTACTTTTCGGTCCTGCATGAGTACACATCCCAAACCATGTTTGGATGCATCGCAGTACACGGTGTAATCCTTGCCATCTTCCGGAACTGCTAACACCGGTGCTGTGGTGAGCTTTTCTTTCAGGGTTTGAAAACTCTTCTCACACTCATCAGACCACACAAAAGGTGTGTTCTTCCTAAGCAGCTTGGTCATTGGTCCTGCTATCTTGGAGAATCCTTCAATGAATCTTCGATAGTATCCTGCCATTCCCAAGAATCCTCGGATTTCCTTGACATTCTTGGGTGCTTCCCGAGTCCAAAACCGAGGCTACTTTGCTTGGGTTTACTCGCTATCCCATCCTTACTAATGACATGACCAAGAAATTCTACTTGATCAAGCCAAAACTCACACTTACCGAACTTGGCGTACGGTTGGTGTTCCCTTAGTGTTTGCAACACTATCCTAAGGTGTTCAGCATGTTCAGCTTTGTCCTTAGAATATATCAAGATATCATCGATGAATACGATGACAAACTTGTCGAGACATGGCATAAAGATCTTATTCATGAGATTCATGAATATTGCTGGGGCATTGGTTAGTCCAAAAGGTACTACGAGATACTCATGATGTCCGTATCTCGAGACAAAGGCTGTTTTCGGAACGTCTTCTTTCTTGATCTTTATCTGGTGATATCCGGATCTTAGATCAATCTTAGAAAAGACTCCCGCGCCTCTTACTTGATCAAAAAGATCTTGGATTCTAGGAAGTGGGTACTTGTTCTTGATTGTAACATTGTTCAGATTCCGGTAGTCTCCGCACATCCGTCGTCCTCCATCTCTTTTATCCACAAATATCACGAAGTGATCCCCATGGTGAAACACTCTCCTGTATGAATCCTTTCTGCTCTAGGTCATCCAATTGTTCCTTGAGTTCCTTCAACTCTTTAGGCCCCATCTTGTATGGTGCTTTAGCAATCGGAGCTGTTCCTGGAATTAGGTCGATAGTAAATTCTATCTCCCTATCGGGTGGCATTCCAGGTAATTCCGCAGGAAACACATCCTGGAATTCATTTACTACAGGTATATCTTCTAACTTCACCTCCTTCATGCTGTTCAACTTCAACTCCACTTCAATCTGAGTATGCTTATCTCCTTGATAAATGATTCTATCTCCACCTGGGCTTTTCAAGGATACTGTTTTGTGGGTACAATCTATAAGTGCACCATTTTCCTCTAACCAGTTCATACCAAGAATGACATCAATGTCCTTCATCGGTAAAATGAGCAGGTCTGCGTCAAACGCACACTTATTGATCATGATGACTTGTCCAGGTTTAGTGTGTGTTACTAATATCGTTCCCCCCGCAGAAAGTATGGTTATGGGTTTATCTAGTTTATTGCATCTAATCCCATGTTTGATGATGAATTGCTGGGAAATAAAGGATGTAGTTGCACCAGTATCAAAAAGTACTTTGCCAGGATGAGTGAGTATCTGGAGCGTACCTATCACCGCCTGGTCAGAGTTGACCACCTCCTCCAGACTGGTACAGTTCAGCTTGCCGAAGGGCTTCTTATTCTTCCAGTTCCCTCCGGTGTTTCCTCGATTTCCTCCTCCTCCAGATTGACCTCCTCCGGAATTCCTCTTGGGACAGTCTTTCAGCATATGTCCCTCCTGGCGACAACCAAAACATATGATCCTTGGCTTCTTACAATCCTTAGCAAAATGTCCTGGGTATCCACAGCTTCTACAAATTATTTGATTTGCAGTCTGGAATGCTTGGTTCTTTCTACTACCGTAGTAGTTGCTGTTGTTGCTTTTATTGTTGTTGTTGTTGTTGTATCTAGGTTTAAAGCTCAAACTCATGTTTGGCTTGTTGTTGATAAACCTCTTAGGCTCATATTTGGCCTTCTTCCTCTTCTCCTCCTGCTGTTGCTTGAAGTCATCTTCCAGGGTGATGGCTGCATCCACCAACTCCTGGAACTCTGTTGCTCTCATCATTCTGAGTTGCACCTTAAACTGGGGACTTAATCCCCGCAAGAACCTCTTCTTCTTTTTGTCCTCGGTGTTAACCTCCTCCACGGCATACCGAGACAGCTTCGAGAATTCTCTGACATAAGTCAGAATAGCATTGTCCTTCTGCTCAAGACTCTCAAATTCTCGACGCTTTAACTCCACAATACTTTCAGGGACATTGGATTCCCTGAACTTCCTCTTGAACTCTTCCCAGGTAAATACCTTCTCTGCCGGATACACGGCTACTATATTGTCCCACCATGATGCGGCAGGTCCACACAGCAAGTGCGTAGCATAACGGACCTTCTCCAGGTCGTTGCAACCAACAGTATTGAGCTTTCGCTCGGTGTCCATAAGCCAGTCTTCCGCGTCCATTGGTTCGGGCGCGTAAGCAAAAGATATTGGCTTTGTGTTCTGGAAGTCTGCCAAAGTGACTCCCTGGTTCTCATGTCTCTCAACTCTGTTCTGTTGCAGCAGCTCTTGGAAGAATCTATTCTGCTGCTCCAGCGTCACACGCTGTCTTTCATCCATCATTTGCATGTACTGGACAAAGTTCTGCTGCGTCATGGGTGGTGGTGGTGGTGGATACTGAGCTCTGGCTGCTTCATCGCCCTCCGCCTTCGTCTGGCCTCGCGCTCAATGCGCTGTTCTTCACTCTCCTCACCCGACGTTCCCGACATGTCCCCCTAGTTCTGCAACACAAGATGATACTCATAATTACTCCATGCGCAAGTTTTCTGAGCTCAACATTGTGCACAGAACTAGTCACGCAATGGAAATCAAGAAGCAAATCCAAATCATACAAAACATATACCCCGTATATACATACATAAGTGGTCTTATTACAATACTCAAGTCGATGTGAGTATGCAAACTCACTTATTAAAGTATATGTACAAATTTATACAAATATTACAAACTATAATACACGTGGTACTTGTGTATTATAGCCACGCCTCCCTTGGTGGACTTCTAATCGGTCTTCACTCCCGGTACATTCCAGGCTTCCATCCGGTCGAACGTGTCGTCCTCCTGATAGACCCTGGAACATAAGGTCTCCCCGTTGGCTTGTAATCCGAGTCCGATGATGATCCTAAGGAGAAATCAGTGTTCACAAACTGATCATTGAGTGCATCATAATCCACCCATCGGGTGTACTCTCCTGTAGCCACACCATAAGGGTTACCAAAACCCATACCCGTCTCAGCTTGGGTCGGATATCCTTCATCAACTCCTTCATTACTAGGATAACTCAGGTTCTGGGTTGTTGCGTCATCATTCATCTCCCCACCATAATACTCAGTAGTACTATGGGTTCCAGTATCACATCCCCAACGCCAACCCCTGGAATTCTCAATAGGAGTCTCGGAACGCTGCATGTTTCCGGATTCCTCTCCGCCCTCGTATCCCCCATAGGAACTACCCAGGTAGTTCCCAGGTGTAGTAGGTGTAGTTTCATGTGCAAGTGGATCAAAACTGATGTAGTCACCAGCTGAATAAACTGGTGTCTGCACCACATTCTCCATAGGTTCCTTCCCCCTACTGCCCTCCTTGGGTTCAGTGAACTCTTCTAGCATTGTATCAATTGCTCCCGTCAAATGACGGTTCAACTGAAATAACAATGATAGCAAGTTACGGCTATTGTCCATGTATTTGGCCGCTTCGGCTGGTTTGCGTCTAGCATATTTAAAATGGTCCAGCATAAGATCTTCCTCTTCTTCCAGGTGAGGAATGTGAGTGAACTCGGAACCCATAAGCTCTTGCGTCTTATGTTCCCGGATGTCTGTTATGGCTCTCATAACAGCAATATGATAGGCTGTGTTGATGGTTCGGGCTTCTCCTGCGGGCATAACTACGCTCATTCCCAAGGATTCGGGAAGTCGTAGCCCAACTCTACACTTGGCCAATACTGGTCCATCATAGAACCAGTATTTCGTCGCTTGGATTTGGGGATCACACCCCAATTCCAGTAACATGGCACGTAGGATGTCTGCAAGTCCTCCGTCGTATTCACTCAAGTTTGAAGTCTTCACTTTCACATTTCGTCCCGGGCGTGAACTTGCCATTGTTGGCTGTAGAAATAGAGAGAATATAAGATTAGTATTAATAATGCATCATAATAGAGATAATAAAGAATTATCGCACTAAAACATATGATTGTTGTATTCTCAAGTGAATATACACCATATTTTTAGAGAATTCTTTACTAGTCCTATTTGACTCCTAACGTTTTCGTCCCATTTACTAGGTTCCAACCTAAGGTCAAAGCTTTTGCTCTGATACCAACTGTGGTGACCCTGCATACCACTGCATGTTGTAGTATGCCGATCGTTGATATAACATTCACGAAGTACCATTCCGCAAATATTACATCCCTCGAGTAGTACAACGAACATAGCGGGGTCCATAACTCATTCATACATTATTACAAACCAAATGTACATGTCATCTTGGAGCTCCTCCCGGGTCCAAAGAGGTTTACTCCTGGGTTCGAGGTGAACCCAACTTAGCTTACAATATAAGAGTTTCACTAGACTTAACATTTATTCTCTCGAGCAGCTAAGTATTAAGAGTTCGCGCTGCTCGGCTTCTACTACTAATGCCGGGTACTTCTAGGCTTGGTCTCCTCCGGAAGCCTCCTCGGTTCCGTAGACTATGAGGTAGTCTACACCTTCAATACCTCCGGAGAGGTCCGGTTCTTCATAGCCGATGAAGTCGGCTCCTTCGTGGTTGTTGTTGTCCCCCTCCGGATGATTCGGACAAGTCTAGCGAGGGATTTAAGAGTGGTATGAGTACGAGCGTACTCAACAAGTTCATATTAGGAAAGAGGTGTTTAATGCACTAACTACGGCACCGCACCGTAAAGTCCGATTCCATGCAAGTTTTGATAACCATTTCTTCAAAAGATTGTTTTTATTCCGAAGAACTATGTCCGTCGGCCTTCACCGGTTGACTAGAACTTCATGGAGTTCCTTTCCGAGCAGCGTTCGCAGCTCCAAATCCCGGAACAAGGAGTGATCGGTCACGATTCGTTACACTCTGCAGAGGTGTGTTTCTTTACCCATAAGAGATCTTAACCTTGGTGCCAACCGGCAGCTTTCCCGTCCACACTTCCTTCGGTGTGAGGCCCGGTATAAGGTCCTAGTCAATCATGTTCCTCCGCTACCTCGCACACCCACCCGTTGTTGCATGCGCCGACCCTGGGTCCACGTCGGTCCCATTATTCCCGTAATTTCAGGGTGGACCCCGACCACGACAACGATGCTCGGGCTCTACCATACACTCCTACGCCGGTGGCTGCAACCCATCATAGACCGCAATACCGTGGGGAACTTCGAGCTTCCCGAGCCTACCGCTTGTTCCTCGGGCGACAAGTGTCTACGGACTATGCCGTGGGGAACTTCAGGCTTCCCCAGCCTACCGCTTGCCCCCGACAGATACAAGTGTCTACGGTAAAGCGCGTCCGTTGATGTACGAGAGGTGGAAACACTTTTGACTACTCCGTCCCACTCCAGATCTTATGGTGAACACGAGTTATACGGCACAAGAATCACTGGACGACATTTGTTGTTTAATCCTAGATGGATATAAACCCTTGCAATGGAACCTCCACCATATCAACACAATCCATGGTTCCATTGCCCACCACATAGTCATATTCATAGTTATGAAAATAGTGGTTTTGCTTTTTATGCAATAGTGATAAACATAGTACTTTGCAAGTAATTTGGTAAAAATACTCAAATGACATGAGCAAGCGATGAACTTGCTCGAATACCGCAAAGTGTTGCGATTGGATGGTGTGGACTGACCCTTGTCCTCTTGTTCTGAAAAATAGCATCATTGTCCGATAAGGGCAATGGTTAAAGAAGCAATTATGCATGATTCCATTTTTAGGGTTTGTTCCCCCCCTTCCGATGTCATTATTATTTCATGTAAGAGGTTAATACTAAGAATAATTTGGGGATACTTGAGTTAAAGTAAAATACCACCTTGAAATATTGTCAAGGTGTTTTTTTTATAGTCCAAGAGCATTATTGGACTTATTTTTATTATTGTAAATAATATGTGTGGTTTAAATGATTATTTAAATCATCATATTAAGACTTACTCTTGAATACTTTCAAAAATTCTCTTTTATATTTTATTAAGATAGGGAATTTTATGCTGATCAATTTTCATATTTTAATTATTTTTTTAGAGCTGTTAAATAATTATAGTGATTTTCCAAAGTTTGTGCATTTAAATAGAATTTGTGAAATGGCAGAAATGCCCCTGGGCCCCACTTGTCGTGGTGGCCCAACGGGTTAGGTCGCACCCGAGCCACCCCTTGGGCTCTGGTCGGCCCATTCGTCCACTCCTCTCTCCTCACGCGGAAACCCTAACCCCTCGCGTCTCTCTCGGCGATTCCGTGTCGCCGCCCCTTCGCCGGATTTTCCCGGCCAACTCCGGCCATCCCCGGCGATGAGATGCGGCGGATCTGGTCCGCCTCACGACGGCGCACCAGATCCCCCGGCTCGATCTGCTCTTCGCCGCCTTCCCGCTCTCCCCCGTCACGAGCGCCCGCTCGGTTGCGCGGTGATGCGTCGCCCACCGGCGACCCTGGCGCCGTGACGCCGCCGTGGACGTTGACGTGACGATGGAGCGTACGCGCTCGGCGACGCCAGGCCAGGCGCGGCTTGGCGCTGCTGTGGGTGGCCCGTGCCGCCGTGCCGCCATGGCACGCCGGTGCTCGCTCCGTGTACACGCCTCCGTTTTTCCCCCTCCTCTTCTTTCTCTGTGCTCTACTACCTTCTCCTAGCTGGTTACTGGCCTTCCTCTACTCACAGAGGTGTGGCCGTGCCGTGCTGTTGTTGTGCTTACTCTGCCTGTGCGTATGCTGCTATACACTATGCTGTTGCCATGCGTATGCTGCTGCTGTGCAATTGCTATGAATCCCGGCCGCCGTGCTATGCTATTGTGCTCTGTAGCTGGCTGTTGCAACTCATGGTCTTTTGCTCATGAGCATGCTGTGATGCTCTGTGTGATTGCGCATGAGCATCTAGTGATGCTCATGACCTACTGGCATGCCCCTATTCTTTTTACTATCATTTGGGCATACTGTGTGTGCTTAATCGTGTCCTAAGTTTGATTTTGGTGGTTAATTATTGTATACTTGCAAGTGCTAGTGCCCTGGATATTATTATGGAGCTCTATTCATTTATCTGTGATGCAATTGTTCAATTATTTGGTTCATACATGAAACCAGTAATGCCTTAGCATGCCCTGGCATGCTCTAGCCAACTCCTGATGATCATATGATCATCAGCTGCTTGCAAATACTGCTGTGTTGTGTCTGCACCACATGCTACTCAACCTGTGATGTGTGTGTGTCACACAGGTTTGCTCTGGTGTGTGCTGGTGCTGGTTTAAACCTCACCTGTTGCTTGCAATGATCCATTGGATCATCAGCAAGGCTCGATGCTTTGATTATTTGTATTGTTCACTTATCCGTATTGTCCGGATTTCATCGGAATGGATAAGTGATGTGAACTGCTTGCAGTGGTGATCATCCAATTAATTATGACGAGGCTAGATGGATGCCAACACTTGTTGTGTACCCTAGCCCTTCTTTTGAACCCATCCGGGTGATGATATCTCGTGCAAGGCTGATTGGTTTGGCTATTCTAGGGTTTGAGGTGACCCCGGCGTGAACTTGTGCTGCCCTAGGGTAGCTCCCCTATTTGTTGGTTGGTCGTAATTTGGTGGATCTCTCACTCGGAAGTATCCATGCTCGTTTTTCCAAGGTGCCTTTGCTTGTTGACAATGCAAATAGACAGGATCTCGTCTAATATCCGATGGCTTGCTTGGCTTTGTGTGCTCGGATGATTTTGGAATGGCTAGATAGGGATTAATCCAGAGTTGGATTTCTCTCGGTATGTCACTTTGTTGACATGTCAATGTTCCCCTTGGAATCTCTCTCTCGTCTATTCTCTAGTTTGCTTGCACCAAAAGGCCTAATAGCCGGATGATGATACAAACCGGGTTTCATACCCACCTTGCTTCGTGATGCAAGTGTATGCTTATTTATGAACAAAACAGAGTTTTGCTCAGGTTCTTTTATGTATACCTCACTCCAGTCTCCTAGAAATTGAGTGTTGGTGTAGAGGGTTGCTTCCGTGTTGTGCTTGTGGTTGATTTACTTGCCCTGCTCCTCCCGGTGATCTTGTGAGGCTTGATTTGGTTCGGTGGTGATCTTTGGACAGAGTTGAACGTGCTCCGGTTGTTCTTCCTGTTCTTGGTGTTCTTACCCTTTGGAGATTCTGCCGATGGATTGGCTAGGGTTCACTGTTGAAGAGGTTTATATATGGCTGTCCTCTTCCTTCCCTGGTCGACAGCTTGGTCTGGCTCAATTTGGTGACTCACTGATGCTGTGTGTGTGTTGTGCCACATGCACGTGCAAGTGCTCGGTGTTAAGCATGCACACCCGATGTGTGTGTCGCTTGTGTGTCCGTGTGAACCGGATCCCGTGGACTTGGCTCTGGAGAGGATCAGCTCGGCAGCCTGATCTTATCCCCTTTACTTCTATTGTTTGCTAACCTGCCAAGTGGCTTTGCCACTTGGCTTAATGCTTTGTTTGCTGTGTATGTGTGCAGGTATCAAGTGCTGATCAGGATGAACTCAAGATCATCGAGATCAAAGAATTCATGAAGATCACAATGTAGCTTAGGTTATTTAGAGATCTTGTAATTTTCCTTTTTCTTTTTCTATTTAATCAATTCTTGTAATATGTTGTAATTCATTTATATTCTCTTATGAATATTGTAAAGACAATGTAATTTGTGTGTTGATCAATAAAGCTCAAGGTTTCTCTAATGAGCTTTATTATTTATTACTTGTATTGTTTATTATTGATTATATACTTAATGATTTTCCTCAATTGAATTATTTAGGATAATTATTTAATGTTTGAATTTAAAATTCAAATTCAACCTTGGTTTGAATTCAACCATGTCATATTATTTATAGTTCCACCATGCAAACTCTCCCCTCTCTTCTCAAAACCCTAACTAGTGAAAAGAGATGCAAGTTTGTCGCACTCTCGAAACCCTAACCCTGTAAGGTGTCGAGAGAGAAACTTGTCCCCCTTCGATGCAGTTTTTTGTTTAAAAGCGCGAAATTTTCCCAGAATTTACAATGCAATGCACATCCCTTTCTAAAATCTACCCCTCGGTCGTCTCTAAACCTGGGACATTACACTTACTGATGAATCAGAGCAAAACATGTGAAGAGAATTATTAATGCAAGTTAATTAATTGAGGCTGGGAACCTCATTGCCAGCTCTTTTTGCAAAATTATTGGATAAGCGGATGAAGCCACTAGTCCATTGTGAAAGTCCGTCGAAGTAAATGACAAGATTGAAAGATAAAACACCACATACTTCCTCATGAGCTATAAAACATTGACACAAATAAGAGGTAATAACTTTTGAATTGTTTAAAGATAGCACTCAAGCAATTTACTTTGGAATGGCGGAGAAATACCATGTAGTAGGTAGGTATGGTGGACACAAATGGCATAGTGGTTGGCTCAAGGATTTTGGATGCATGAGAAGTAATCCCTCTCGATACAAGGTTTAGGCTAGCAAGGTTATTTGAAACAAACACAAGGATGAACCGGTGCAGCAAAACTCACATAAAAGACATATTGTAAACATTATAAGACTTTACACCGTCTTCCTTGTTGTTCAAACTCAATACTTGAAATTATCTAGACCTTAGAGAGACCAATTATGCAAACCAAATTTTAGCATGCTCTATGTATTTCTTCATTAATAGGTGCAAAGTATATGATGCAAGAGCTTAAACATGAGCACAACAATTGCCAAGTATCACATTATCCAAGACATTTTACCAATTACTACATGTAGCATTTTCCAATTCCAACCATATAACAATTTAACGAAGAGGAAACTTCGCCATGAATATTATGAGCTAAGAACACATGTGTTCATACGAACCAGCGGAGCGTGTCTCTCTCCCACACAAGGATGAACTTATTCAGAGAATGAAAATAACAAAACAAAAACAAAAATAAAAGCACACAGACGCTCCAAGTAAAATACATAAGATGTGACCGAATAAAAATATAGTTTCACTAGAAGAAACCTGATAAGTTGTCGATGAAGAAGGGGATGCCTTGGGAATCCCCAAGCTTAGAGGCTTGAGTCTTCTTAAAATATGCAGGGATGAACCACCGGGGCATCCCCAAGCTTAGACCTTTCACTCTTCTCGATCACATTATATCACCCTCTTCTATTGACCCTTGAAAACTTCCTTCACACCAAACTTCAAGCAAACTCATTAGAGGGTTAGTGCATAATCAAAAATTCACATGTTCAGAGGTGACACAATCATTCTTAACACTTCTGGACATTGCACAAAACTTCTGAAAGTTAATGGAACAAAGAAACTCATTCAACTTAACAAAAGCGGCAACGCGAAATAAAAGGCAGAATCTGTCAAAAACAGAACAGTCCGTAAAGACGAATTTAAAGATGGCACCAGACTTGCTCAAATGGAAAATCTCAAAACTAATGAAAGTTGCGTACATATCTGAAGATCACGCTCGTAAATTGGCAGATTTTTTCGAATTTTCTACAGAGGACTGTGCCCAGATTCGTGACAGACAGCAATGCTGTTTCTGCGCAGCGATCCCAAATATAACATCAACTTTGACATAGAAACTTTACTTGGCACAAAAACATGATAAGGAGAGGTTGCTACAGTAGTAAACAACTTCCAAGACTCAACAAAACAAAAATTGCTGTAGTAAAATAAACACATGGGTTATCTCCCAAGAAGTTCTTTCTTTATAGCCATTAAGATGGGCTCAAGCAGTTTTAATGATGCACTCGCAAGAAATAGTATTTGAGGCAAAAGAGAGCATCAAGAGGCAAATTCAAAACACATTTAAGTCTAACATGCTTCCTATGCATAAGAATCTTGTAAATAAACAAGTTCATGAAGAGCAAAGTAATAAGCATAGGAAGATAAAACAAGTGTAGCTTCAAAAATTTCAGCACATAGAGAGGTGTTTTAGTAACATGAAAATTTTTACAACCATATTTTCCTCTCTCATAATAACTTTCAGTAGCAACATGAGCAAACTCAACAATATAACTATCACATAAAGCATTCTTATCATGAGTCTCATGCATAAAATAATTACTACTCCCAACATAAGCATAGTCATTCTTATTAATTGTAGTGGGAGCAAATTCAACAAAGTAGCTATCAAATATAGGAGGTATATTGTAATCATAATCAAATTTATCCTCCATAACAGGTGGTAACAAAAGACTACTATCATCATAATCATCATAAATGGGAGGCAAAGTATCATCAAAGTAAATTTTCTCCTCAATGCTTGGGGGACTAAAAATATCATGCTCATCAAAGCCAGCTTCCCCAAGCTTAGAATTTTCCATAGCATTAGCAACAATGGTGTTTAAAGCATTCATAGTAATAACATTCCCATTAGCATGCATATAAAGTTCCATGGGTTTCTTAATTCTCTCTTCAAACACATCATGTCCTA
Source organism: Lolium rigidum (assembly GCF_022539505.1). NCBI lineage: Eukaryota > Viridiplantae > Streptophyta > Magnoliopsida > Poales > Poaceae > Lolium > Lolium rigidum. Next base: position 110,309,590 of record NC_061514.1, read on the forward strand.
ATTCAAGATAAAGTTCATAAAGATCTCTCATATTTTTGTTGTTTTCCATTATGCCTAACTAGTGTAAACAAGAAACCAAATGTCGCAATTGCAGAGTCTAAAGGAAATAGCTTCGAGTACTTACAACGGCGCCGGAAAATAGCTTAGTAGCCGAGGTCCGGAGTGTGAGTACCTTTTACCTTTCCTCCCCGGCAACGGCGCCGAGAAAATAGCTTGATGTCTACGTTCCCCTCCTTTCCTGTAGACGGTGTTGGGCCTCCAAGTGCGGAGGTTTGTAGAACAGCAGCAAGTTTTCCCTTAAGTGGATCACCCAAGGTTTATCGAACTCGGGGAGGAAGAGGTCAAAGATATCCCTCTCATGCAACCCTGCAACCACAAAGCAAGAAGTCTCTTGTGTCCCCAACACACCAAATAGGTGCACTAGTTCGGCGAAGAGATAGTGAAATACAGGTGGTATGAATATATATGAGCAGTAGCAATGGTGCCAGAAAAGTGCTTGCTGGCGTGCAGTTGATGGTAGTAATATTGCGGGAAGTAAACATGCAGTAGTAACGCAGCAGTAGTAACGCAGTAAAACAGTAACAAGCAGTGATAGCAGTATTTAGGAACAAGGCCTAGGGATTACACTTTCACTAGTGGACACTCTCAACATTGATCACATAACAGAATAGATAAATGCATACTCTACACTCTTGTTGGATGATGAACACATTGCGTAGGATTACACGAACCCTCAATGCCGGAGTTAACAAGCTCCACAATAATGCTCATGTTTAAGTAACCTTAAGTGTAAGATAGATCAAAACGACTAAACCAAGTACTAGCATAGCATGCACACTTGTCACCTTCATGCATATGTAGGAGGAATAGATCACATCAATATTATCATAGCAATAGTTAACTTCGCAATCTACAAGAGATCATGATCATAGCATAAACCAAGTACTAACACGGTGCACGCACTGTCACCTTTGCACACATGCAGGAGGAATAAAACTACTTTAATAACACATCACTAGAGTAGCACATAGATAAATTGTGATACGATGCACATTGCAATCATAAAGAGATATAAATAAGCACTTCACTACGCTCTTCAACGAGTGAATAAGTACTTCGTGAAATATAGCCTAAGAGACCCACACGGTGCACACACTGTCACCTTTACACACGTGGGACAAGGAGTCTCCGGAGATCACATAAGTAAAACTCACTTGACTAGCATAATGACATCTAGATTACAAGCATCATCATATGAATCTCAATCATGTAAGGCAGCTCATGAGATTATTGTATTGAAGTACATAGGAGAGAGATGAACCACATAGCTACCGGTACAGCCCCGAGCCTCAATGGAGAACTACTCCCTCTTCATGGGAGCAGCAGCGGTGATGAAGATGGCGGTGGAGATGGCAGCGGTGTCGATGGAGAAGCCTTCCGGGGCACTTCCCCGCTCCGGCAGGTGCCGGAACGGAGACTCCTGTCCCCCGGATCTTGGCTTCGCGATGGCGGCGGCTCCGGAACTTTTCTCGTATCGTGGCTTTCTCCGTAAGGGTTTTCGATGCGGGGGCTTTATATAGGCGAAGAGGCGGCGCAGGAGGGTCAACGAGGCGACGACACCATAGGGTGGCGCGGCCGGGGCCCGGGCCGCGCCACCATGTCATCCGGGCCCACCGGGGCCCCCTCCGGCGGCTCTCGGGTGTTCCGGATGCTTCCGGGCAAAATAGGAACCTGGGCGTTGATTTCGTCCAATTCCGAGAATATTTCGTTACTAGGATTTCTGAAACCAAAAACAGCAGAAAACAGGAACTGGCACTTCGGCATCTTGTTAATAGGTTAGTTCCAGAAAACGCACAAATATGACATAAAGTGTGCATAAAACATGTAGATATCATCAATAAAGTAGCATGGAACATAAGAAATTATCGATACGTCGGAGACGTATCAGCGGACTACTCACTCATCACTCCGGAGGCGACCATGGCGGTGTAGAGTCCTCCGGGAGATGAATCCCCTCTCCGGCAGGGTGCCGGAGGCGATCTCCAGAATCCCCCGAGATGGGATTCGCGGCGGCGGCGTCTCAGTAAGGTTTTCCGTATCGTGGCTCTCGGTACGGGGGGTTCGCGACGGAAGCTTTAAGTAGGCGGAGGGTCAACGCGGGGGCCACACGAGGGGCCCGGGGGTACGTCGGCGCGGCCGGGGCCCGGGCCGCGCCGGCCTCCCTCCCGGCCGCCTCGTGGCCCCACTTCGTTAGGTCTTCGGTCTTCGGAAGCTTCGTGCAAAAATAGGACCCCGGGCGAAAGTTTCGTCCAATTCCGAGAATATTTCTTTACTAGGATTTCGAAACCAAAAACAGCGAAAACGAAGAATCGGCTCTTCGGCATCTTGTTAATAGGTTAGTTCCAGAAAATGCATAAATATGGCATATAATGTGCATAAAACATGTAGGTATCATCAATAAAATAGCATGGAACATAAGAAATTATCGATACGTTGGAGACGTATCAGCTACCGAAAAAGAAAAAGCTTCGACTGAGGCCTTGATGACTCGCATCCACGAGTTGCAAAATACTCGCGGCAAAGAATTGTCAGGTATCCAGATTATAGTGTATTTCCTTAAGAGTAGAGTTCAGCCTCTTCAAGCTCGCAAATTTCCTCTTTGGAAATATATCGGCGACGAAGACGTGGATCGGTCTGTCGACGGATATGGAGGTGAAGGACTTGGAAAAACTTGTCCGAAAAATCACCTCCCTCAGCAAAAAAGATTCTATCCCTTCTTCTTGTCGCGTGAAACCATACAGCGCCGCCCATGCACTTCCTAAGGTAAACATTGTCGCGTAATTTCTTATTGCCTTGCTTTTTGCATTGTGTGCTCTTTCTTGATATCCTTCCCTCTTTTTATACAGGACCACCCAAATCTTGTTTCACTTCCTCCTCTTCCTGAAGGTGGGGAAGTCGAAGAAAGGGCCGTTATCTCTGATGATAACCAAGAGGCCCCCTCTTTTGTGAATGAACCCGCAATTCTCGAAAATCTGCGGGATCTGCTGAAAAGGACGCTGCCTCTGAAGGCACTGCATCGGCCCAATCTCCTCCTCTTGCTGTTTCTCCAAAGAACAAAAGGAAGAGGGATGATGTCGAAGATTCCGGGACTTCAAAACCCGAAGAAGCTGACCCTTCGTCGCGAAGACGACTTATGATCCGTATCTCGGGACCCTCATCGCTTCGTAAGTTCTTTTTCTATCTCTTTTTTTTGTATTTGAACATTCGTGTCTATCTTGCTCGTTTATATTGTCGACATTTTACTTGTAGTGATGAGGAAGAAGAGGTACCAACCGCTGATGTGGCTGCTCGAACGAGTACGTCACATACATTAGTCGCCTCGGAGACGCCAGTTGAAGGAGAAGAAACTTCGCCTCCTCGACAGAACGTCGACACTGCTACTCCTCCTTCAAGCCCCTGAGCCCCTTTGTCGAAAAGGGCGAGGACGGAGATCATCCCGGAGCCTACTCTCCAATTGAGTAGCTCCTCTAACCCTCTCTTGGAGAATGTGAGTTCTTAACTTCCTTGTCATTGTTTATGTCTTCTTTGTTGATTTCTATGTACCATTATATTTTTCTCATACCGCCATTTCCTTCTATCCCCCTTTTTTTAACAGCCTTTGATAAAGGATCTTCTTCGCATCGGTACCCAATTTGTCGGGTACCGTGAATATGCTAGTAAAGCTGAAGGTAATGCTTTACTCCTTTTGCTTCTTTTCTTTTGCTCCTTTGTTGTCGAGATTTTTAACTATATTTATCTTCCTTGGTAGAAAAACTGGCGGAAGCCAATGAACGTGCCAACACACTTGCTCAACAATTAGAGCAAAGTGAAAAGGCTCGCAAAAAGGCCGAGTCGATGCTCGTTGGTGCTCGAGCAGAGGCCGATAAGGCCAAGGCCGATGTCTGCAGTGTCGAAGATCTCCGGAAGAGACTTCACGATGCCGAAACTTCGCTGAGTGAACATATAACTGCTCAATCTGCTCGCGAAGAAGCCATCCTTAAGCGCATAAGGACCCAAAATCGTCGCTTTGTCAGTAAGTATCTACCCCAATTCAAATCTTTTGGATCTTCTTTCCTTTACTCGTTTGTTGCTAAATGGATGTTCATTGTTTCAGCTAGAACGGCTCAAGAATATGAGCTTGAAGATCCCGATAATGATCCTCTGCTTGACGCCGTTTCATTCCTCGAGTTTCACGGGACGGAAGCACGTGAAGGTATTGACGAAGCTAAAGCAGGACTGTTGTGGCTCTTCCCCTATTTCTTCCCAAAGAAAGAGGCACCCGCAACTTTCCTTAAGCTAGCCAAGTGCTTTAATCCTCCCGAAGATCTTGGGCTAAAGATGCGCCATGAAAACCAGAAGGTTGCCGTTGAGAGCACTGTTGCCCTGGTCGCTGACAGTCAACAAACTATTGACTGGACCAAAGTTGGCGACACGGATCAAATTGAGCAACTCAAGTGGCAATCTTTGTTCAAGGCGGCAAAACCCAACACGAAGAAAGTCCTGGCGTATCTTGGGGTCAAGCCAGCTTCGACTCCTAGTTCATCGAGGCCGGAGGTCTAGTTGCATGCCTCTGTCTTTTCTATTTTTTGCTTTCTTTACTTCTTTTGCTATTGTCGTCACTTTAGCCTTGGCGACAATTATCCTGCTAGTCCCTTAGGAAAACTTCTTTTGTAATGATGGTGTAAACTTTTTAGAAGCAATGAAATTCCTCTTGGTACTGTCATTGATCCGAAGATTTTATTTTCCAGTTAATATTTGACAATTATTCGACCAATCCTTGCTCTCCCAATGCTGCTCCTGCATCTTCCTTGTCGAAGAAAGTAGAAACCGATGACAATTTCCGTGAAGGTCCCTCAAGCACACCTTTGTCGGAAGATTTGCAAGAACTTCGACAGCAACTTCAGTTCACGAAGAAACAATCGCTTAAACTCATGGAACAATCTCGAGAGTCTTCTGAAAGAGAAAAGATTGCACTCCATCAAGCTCAAACTGCCATTGCTGAAAAGGACTCTGCTCGTTGTCGAAGCTGCCGCTCGTCGTGTCTCGGGAAAATTCCATGCTCCACTCGCTAATAGATGCTAGCTTGGATATGGCGGGTATGTTTGATTATCTTTGTCGCGCTTCTTTTTTCTTTGCCGCTTGCCTCCTTATTATCTACTCGACCTCGTTGTAAGAAACAATAGGTGCTTTTTTGGATACTGCTACTGAAGATGAACGTGTCGAGGCTCGTTCCAATGTTCTTCTTCGGCTTGCCCGTGAACATGGGTCGACTTTTTGGGGCACGCCTGAACGGACTCGCCAAATCGTGAGATTTCAAGATCGCGCGCTTCAGGTTCGCGGGTATCTTGACTTCGTACCAAGACCCTCTCAATGGTTTATAACTCTATGTTTCCTCGGAATATTCAACCAAAAACTCTTCCCGAGTTAATGGAGAAATTTAAGGATGCCCACAGGATCCATCACTTTGTCAGAGCTCAACTGGTTGCTGGCGCCAGATTTGCCCTTATAATGCTTCAGATCTGCCACTCAAAGCTTGATCTGACCCAAGTTGTTGAGAAAGTTCACGAGAAAGTACGGCGCCGAAGAGTTGGTATCGATCGTATTAACACGAAGGTTTCTCCTATAGCCGAAGAAATGATTGAAGATCTTCTTCGGATGGATGCCGACTTTTTTGCCGATGGTCATTATGCTGATTTTCTTGGCGCTGCTCCTGAAGAAAACAGAGTGACCCTTGATGATATATTGAATCAAGACTGATTATTTTCCTTTGGTAGATAATTCTCCTGTATAAATCATGATTATGATTCTATTGTGAAGTAAACAGCATATTTCTATATTTGTCTAGCCCCCGAGTATTTTTGGTGGCTGTTCGCTGTATTTGTATAATGCGAGGTTTTTAAACCAAGGCAAGATAATATACAATGTATACTATTTTTGTGGGTGTAAGCCCCCGAGTCTTTTGTTGATCATTATTTTGTCTGTATCTCTTTTTATTTTGGCGAGGTATTTTTACCAAGGCAAGATGCTTCTTTTGCGTTTGTCGACACTGTGTTTATATATATATATTGTATTATGTAGGGGAGAACCCCTGATCTTGTCGGGAAGAAGATATATAATTCCACTATCTTTATTATATTGCAGACACCGCGAGCCCGCCTCATTAAAAACCTTTCCCGGCCCCACTCGGTGCCCCGAAAAAGGAAAAGAGTGCGTCCGAAAACTCGCGGGCGTTTCAAGTACATTGTAGCTTTACAAAGGAGGACTATATTTCGACATCTAGGCGTAGAAACGCCCGAGTCGTGCTACGTTCCGAGGATTTGGCTCGTCAATCCCTCGTCTTCTTGTCTTTGATTCTGTATGCTCCTCCTTCTATTACTTCTGTGACGACGTATGGTCCTAGCCACGGTGACTCGAGTTTTTCATGGCTTTTTTGATTGAGTCGTAAAACCAGGTCACCAACTTGGAAAGATCTTGGCCGCAATCGTCGACTGTGGTAGTTTTTCAGGTCCTGCTGATATTTGGCGACTCGTGACAGTACTTCGTCTCGAGCTTCATCGAGTGCGTCGACATCATCCTCCAAAGCTTTTCTCGAAGTTTCTTCGTCATATTCTCGCGACTCGTGGAGAATCGTGCTCTATTTCTATCGGCAAGACCGCTTCAGCCCCGTGGACCAAAAAGAACGGCGTTTCTCGCGTCGTCGTATTTGGTGTTGTTCGAATATCGCACAAAACACTTGGTAGCTCCTCCGGCCAAGTATGCCTAGCTTTTTCCAAAGGTCCTAGCAGGCGCTTCTTGATGCCATTGCAGATGATGCCATTGGCCTTTTCGACTTGGCCATTGGTCTGTGGATGTGCGACAGACGCAAAACTTAGTTTTATGCCCACCTCTGCACAATATGCTTTGAACTCCTTGGAAGTAAAGTTACTACCGTTTTCCGTGACGATGCTGTGAGGTACTCCAAAGCGAAAAACGATGCTCTTCACAAACTTTATTGCGGATGCTGCATCTGGTGAATTTATTGGCTTCGCCTCTATCCACTTGGTAAATTTGTCGACAACCACCAGCAAGTATTCATATCCTCCTGGCGAAGCTTTGTGCAATTTACCCACCATGTCGAGACCCCATTGAGCAAAGGGCCAAGACAGTGGGATTGGCATAAGTTCCGCCGCTGGTGAGTGAGGTCTTGCCGCAAATCTTTGACACGCGTCGCAAGTGCGCACTATTTCCTTTGCATCCTCGATTGCCGTGAGCCAATAAAATCCCGCTCCGAAAACCTTAGCCGCGATAGCTCTGCTACTCGCGTGGTGCCCACATATTCCTTCATGCACGTCCTTTAGGATGATCCTTCCTTCTTCGGGTGTAACACACCGTTGTAGCACACCCGAAATACTGCGTTTGTATAGCTCTCCTTTTACCACGAGTAAAAGCTTTTGATCGCCTAATTATTCGCCTTGCTTCGACCGGATCGTCGGGTATGGTTTTCCTTAGGATATATGATATGTAAGCCTCGCATCCATGGAATTTGCACCATCATGACTAGCTCTTGCTCTTCTTCTTCTTCTCGTCGTGTCTTTGGCGATACTCGAGGGTTTCTCTTTTTCTCCTTCTTTGTTTTTGCTGGCTTTGTTGATCTCTCGCTAATCTCTTCCTAGAACACACCCGGAGGAATCGCGAGGCATTGTGACCCGATGTCCGCGAGAACGTCGGCTTCATCGTTGCTCATCCTGCTGATGTGGTTTACCTCACAACCATCGAATAGTTTCTCCAGCTCATTGTACACCTCTTTGTATGCTATCATGCTTTCGTTGACGGCATCGCATTGGTTCATGACTTGCTGTGCTACCAACTGTGAGTCGCCGAAAATTTTCAGTCGGGTTGCACCGCAAGCTTTCGCCATCTTCATCCCGTGTATGAGAGCTTCATATTCTGCTTCATTGTTAGATGCGTTTGGGAACGTCATCCGCAGAACATACTTCAACTTGTCGCCTTCGTGTGATACTAATATCACGCCCGCTCCAAAGACCTTCCAATCTTTTGGACCCGTCGAAGTTCATGGTCCAAGTTCTCGATAAACTGGGGTCCTGTGTTTTGTAGCTCCATCCACTCCGCAATGAAATATGGTAAGACCTGCGATTTTATTGCTTTTCTTTTTTCATACGTGATGTCCCGAGGGGAAAGTTCTATTCCCCAAAGGGAGACACGACCCGTAGCTTCGGGTTGTTTAGTATATTTGATAAGGGAGCCTCGTTGACCACTATTATCGGGTGTGCCGAAAAATAGTGTCGCAATTTTCTTGTCTGTCGTGAATACTCCATATGCTAGCTTTTGATATTGCGGGTACCGCTGTTTTGACGGCGACAAGTATTTCGCCGATGAAATATACCGGCCTTTGAACTCCATGAAGCTTGCCTTCTTCTTCCCTTTCGACTACTAGGGCCGTGCCGACCACCCGAGGTGTAGCTGCAATATACAAGAGGAGAGGTTCTTTCTTCTTTGGCGCCACCAATATCGGTGGTGTCGAAATTGCTCGCTTGAGATTCTCAAAGCTCGTCTCGCTTCCTCGTTCCATTGAAATTTTTCCCCTTGCTTGATCAATGCATAGAACGGCAGCGCTTTTTCTCCTAGCCCGGCGACGAATCCGCTTAAAGCCGCGACTCGCCCCGTTAGTCGTTGTATTTCTTTCAACTTTGTTGGCTTTCTCATAGTAACAATGGCTTCGTATTTTTTCGGGATTAGCTTCAATCCCCCTTGCCGATACTAAGAACCCGAGAAGTTCTCCAATGGGAACTCCGAAAGAGCACTTTGTCGGGTTCAGCTTGAGGCAGAACTTGTCGAGGTTGTCGAAGGTTTCCTTCAAATCTTCGATCAAAGTCGATCCTTTCTTGGATGTTATTACGACATCATCGATGTAAACTTGTACATTTTTTCCGATCTGTGTTGCTAGGCACTTCTGCATCATCCGCTGATATGTCGCTCCCGCGTTTTCGTACCAAAGGGCATTGTTTTGTAGCAAAACACGCCATAAGGTGTGATGAACGCTCGTCTTGGCTTCATCTTCTTCTTTTAGTCCGATCTCGGTTATAACCGGAATATGCGTCCAAGAAGGAAAGACGTTCGCATCCCGCCGTGGAGTCGATGATTTGATCGATCCTTGGGAGGGGAAAGTGATCCTTGGGACAATGTTTATTGAGACACGTGAAGTCGACGCACATGCGAAGGACTATTGTGTGTTTCTTCGGTACCATCACTCGGGTTAGCTACCCATGTGGCTTCTGTAGATATTTCTCCGATGAACCCAAGCATCTTTGAGTCGATCTATTTCTCGATAACATGGCTTTGCGGCTAGGTTCCGAAAAACGCCGCAAAGGCCGCTTGACTCGGTCGTGCGAGAGGGTCCAAATTGAGGTGGTGCTCGGCAAGTTCCCCGGGTACTCCCGGCATGTCAGCTGGACACCATGCGAAGATTTTCCAAGTGCTCACGGAGGAACTCGACGAGCGCGCTTTCCTATGCGACATCCATGTTTGCGGCAATGGACGTCGTTTTCTTTGGATCCGTCGGGTGGATCCGTACCTCCTTTGAATCCTTGGTCGTGTTGAAAGTTGGCTCCTTAGAAGATCTTCCTACCTCCGGCAGCACGTCATAATCGGTGAACCGTGGCGCCGCATATTCTGCTTGCATCCCGAAAGTTTCGACAGGCCGATGAAAGTCCTTGTCGCATTTATCAGATAATGCGAAACTTCCCTTGATTGTGATAGGTCCCTTAGGCCCAGGCAACCTCCACAACAGATATGTATAATGCGGTACTGCCATGAACCTGGCGTACGCTGGTCGTCCCAACAAGGCGTGATATTGCGACGGGAAATCCACCACTTCGAACTCCGCATTCTCTATCCCGTAGTTTTCTCGGGTTCCAAACTGAACGTCGAGGTTGATCTTACCCAATGGGTAACTTGGCTTCTCTGGTGTAATCCCGTGGAAACGTGTGTCAGTTGGTTTCAGATTTGCTAGGGATATGTTCATCTTCCTCAATGTATCTGCGTACATGAGGTTTAAGCTGCTGCCGCCATCTATGAAAACTCTCGACACGTCAAAACCAGCGATACTGCGGGTAAGATGAGTGCTGATTGTCCCGGTCGCGGAACTTGCCGCGGATGGTCTCGCGATTGTGAAGCCGATGTCTTGCCCCGACCAATTTAAGTACTCGACTCGTTGGTGGAGGCATTTTCTCTCGCCATGAACACTTGTCGCGAAATTACCTTCGCGCCCTGTTTGATGGCCTAGCTTTCTGAATCATCGAGACCACACCGTTAGAGTTGGGGTCAACATATGGAGGTGGATGTGGTGCTGCCGCAATTCTAAGCCGGTGTCGATTTTCGTCGGTAATTGCGGGAGGAGGTGGAAGGTGAATCTCGCTCCTTGGCTCCCGAGGATTTCTGTTATTTGCTTGGGCATTTGCGATTCCTCGCGGCTCGCAGCATTGCCCGAAAATTGCGGCAGTCTTTCCGGAGATGTCCCGACTGTCTCTTTCCATTGTTGTCGAGGTAAAAGTGCATTTGGCACGGACCGTTCATCATCTCTTCGGGAGATACATAAGGTCTTTGAATCCTTGGTCCACTATTTTGCCTGTTGCCGCGAAAATCACCTCTATTGTCGCCTTGTTGTTCGTTGCTCCTTTGATAATCATCTCGACTATTTCCTCCGGGATTTCCCCGAAAACCAGCCGATATATGGCCGGGAGCATCGTTGTTGTAGAACTGGCGAGAAAATCGCCTTCTATTTTGATAATTTCGACCACAATCCTCTTCTGGCGACCTATGTCGCTTGTTGTATATTGCGTCTTCTCCATCTGCCCATTTATTGGCTATCTCCATGAGTGCTGATATGGTCTTAGGGTTAGTTCTCCCTAAGTCCTCGATGAAATCTGCTCGGCGGACTCCGCCACGAACGCATCTATTGCCCTCTCGTCGGATATATCCTCTCGCCGAGTTCTTTATGATGTTCCATCGCCGTATATACTTCCTCATCGACTCGTCGTGTTTTTGTCGGCATGCCCTTAGCTCTTCCAACGATGCAGGTTTCTTGCACGTGGATCGGAAGTTTTTTACGAAGATGTCCTCAAAGGTCTCCCAGCTGTCGATGGAATTTAAGGGGAGTTTCTTTATCCAAGATCTTGCGGCACCACTCAGGTGAACTTGGATACTTTGCATAGCTCTTGCTCTGGTTCCTCCTACCAGTTTTACCATCTCGAGATAATCCACGAGCCAATCCTCGGGATCTTGCAGGCCGTCGAACTTCTTGAAATTTTCGGGTAACTTGAATCCTTTTGGGACTCGAGTTTTTCGAACTCTTCTCGTAAAGCACGGGAGCCCACACATATCTTCGTCGGCAAGCTCTGGCGAGTGCTGACGCTCCCTTCTTTCTTGTCGCGCTCTGTCCACCCTTACTTGGACTGCTGTGTCTCTTGCTCCACTTGCTCTTGGTGGGTCCTGAACCGCTGCAGGTGGGTCGTGGACTATTTTGCCTAGGATTTTCTTCGGGAGGCGTTGTTGCAAACGCTGTTCCCATAACTCCTACTCCAGCCATCGCCATATTGAACAATGGTTCTCTCGGGTCCCCAGGAGGTGGTCTAGACGCCAAGATGTACGCTTGTGTTGCCATGTAACCTCGCTTCGGCGTTTTTGGGATGATATTTCCTCTTTCATCAATCGACATAAAGGACATGTCGAGATTTTGGTTTATGTTTCCTCTTTCTGCTTCTGGTATGTTTTGCAGCCGAGACATTGCTCTCCTCCGAGCTTCTCCGTGACTATCTCCCGCATTTCCGAAAGGCGACTTAAATCGCTCTGCGTCCGCTTGATGCGTGCTGCTTCTTTCCTCCTATTCAAGGATGCCGTGCTCGTTTTCCAAATCTCTCGCTTACCCGAGCAAGTCTGTATTGATATGCCTGTAACTCTTGTACGGTAGCAGTAGTATTCATTGGTTCTGATCCATCTATAGCTCTCGCAGCCCTATCCCACGCAGCTTGCGGGAGTTGGACTTTTGCGCGAGTTGAAGATCCGGCATATTTAGTGCCCAAGCCTTTTCTGAGATCAGCGGGATCGACGTATGGATTTCCCAAATCGTCGAAAGCCTCTGACGTTTGTGGTTCTGATGTACCCATTTCTTCTATTGCACAGATCTGGTGGTATTTTGCGTATTGATTTTTCTCAAGGTTGGTGACACCATCATACGCAGTGGTGAGGACCTTCCCGATGGCGACAGATTTATCGATGAAGTTGAAGTCGCCGACGCTTTCGGAATCGGCTGCTTATAAAGGAGTCCGCGAGACGACTCGAAGGATGTGTTGCTGAAGATCTTGGCGAGCTTTCCCTTCGCCTTGGTGTCGATGAAGTATGGCGAAGAAAACTTCTCGTCACTCGACGAAGAGCTAGAATCGACCGCTGAAAATTCCGACGAGATCGGATCTTCGAGACGGTAGAATCCTTCCTTGTTGACGCCAAATCGGAATTCTCCGAACGTCATGATGATGGGCTCCTCCAGATAGGCACATGCATCCATACGGGAGGGCGGGTGAGGAATAAAATTGAATAGATCAGTTTTTCCCTTGTTACCTCGATCCATCGCGTTGCTTGCTCGTTGATGAAGTCGAAGTTCTTGAACGTGCCATCGAGATCGGCTCCTTGCAACCTCTAATTCCCACGAGACGGCGCCAATTGACAAAGGATTAACTTGTCAATGCCTACAGATTGTAGACTAGGGTTTTGCTAGAAGTAGAGGGCAAGTAGATCTCAAAGGTTTAGGCGGAAAGTACTCGACGATTATGAAAACTAGGGTAATGTTGACAGTAGATTCGATCCTTTCTTTGTCCCTCGACTCCCCCTTATATAGGAGGTGGAGCCGAGGGTTTCGTTTTGTACAAGTTACGTAGTCCGGGACGGTTTCTAACTCATCCCGCCGGATTACAAATAACCCTTCCTATTACAACTCTAGCTTTCCTTAATATATCTTGGACTCTCGAATCTTCTTATTCTTCGGGTAGTGGGCCTTCGATAAACTCCGGGTACTATCTTCGGCGAGCCCATTTGGGATGCCTATGTCGGCCGCCGCCATCGCGAAGCCAAGATCCGGGGACAGGAGTCTCGTTCCGGCACCTCGCCGGAGCGGGGAAGTGCCCCGGAAGGCTTCTCCATCGACACCGCTGCCATCTCCACCGCCATCTTCATCACCGCTCGCTGCTCCCATGAGGAGGGAGTAGTTCTCCATTGAGGCTCGGGGCTGTACCGGTAGCTATGTGGTTAATCTCTCTCCTATGTACTTCAATACAATGATCTCATGAGCTGCCTTACATGATTGAGATCCATATGATGAGCTTTGTATCTCTACTAGTTATGTGCTACTCATGTGATGTTATTAAAGTAGTCTATTCCTCCTGCATGGTGTAAAGGTGCTAGTGTGTGCACCGTGTGGTTCTTGTCGTAGGCTATGATCATGATCTCTTGTAGATTGTGGAGTTAATTATCATTATGATAGTATTGATGTGATCTATTCCTCCTTCATAGAGTAATGTGGACAGTGTGTGCACTATGTTAGTTCTTGGTTTATTTTGCAATGATCTATTATGCTCTAAGGTTACTTAAACATGAATATCGAATGTTGTGGAGCTTGTTAACTCCGGCATTGAGGGTTCGTGTAATCCTACGCAACGAATGGTGTTCATTATCAAACAAGAGTGTATGTAGCACATATGAGAAAGAGTTATTTATTATGCGATCAATGTTGAGAGTGTCCACTAGTGAAAGTATGATCCCTAGGCCTTGTTCCTAAATACCGAAATCGCTGCTTGTTTCTTGTTCTCTCTGCATGTTTACTTCCCGCAATATTACTACCATCAACTGCACGCCAGCAAGCACTTTTCTGGAGCCGTACTACTGCTCATACTTATTCATACCACCTGTATTTCACTATCTCTTCGCCGAACTAGTGCACCTATTAGGTGTGTTGGGGACACAAGAGACTTCTTGCTTTGTGGTTGCAGGGTTGCTTGAGAGGGATATCTTTGACCTCTTCCTCCCCGAGTTCGATAAACCTTGGGTGATCCACTTAAGGGAAACTTGCTACTTGTTCTACAAACCTCTGCTCTTGGAGGCCCAACACTCGTCTACAAGAATAGAAGCACCCGTAGACATCAAGCACTTTTCCTGGCGCCGTTGCCGGGAGGAAAGGTAAAAGGCACTCATACTTCGGTTCCGAGTAACGATACTTTTCCGGCGCCATTGTGTGTGTGCTCGAAGCTATTTCCTTTAGACTCCGCAATTGCGACATTTGGTTTCTTGTTTACACTAGTGAGGCATAATGGACAACAATGACCTTTTTATTCTATTTCCTGATTTAAGACATGGATGGTTTGATGCGAAAATTAAAAAACCCATGGAACATATTAATATGAATGCTTTGAACACTATTGTTGCTAATGCTATGGAAAATTCTAAGCTTGGGGAAGCTGGCTTTGATGAGCATGATATTTTTAGTCCCCCAAGCATTGAGGAGAAAATTTACTTTGATGATACTTTGCCTCCCATTTATGATGATTATAATGATAGTAGTCTTTTGTTACCACCTGTTATGGAGGATAAATTTGATTATGATTACAATATACCTCCTATATTTGATAGCTACTTTGTTGAATTTGCTCCCACTACAATTAATAAGAATAACTATGCTTATGTTGGGAGTAGTAATTATTTTATGCATGAGACTCATGATAAGAATGCTTTATGTGATAGTTATATTGTTGAGTTTGCTCATGATGCTACTGAAAGTTATTATGAGAGAGGAAAATATGGTTGTAGAAATTTTCATGTTACTAAAATGCCTCTCTATGTGCTGAAATTTTTGAAGCTACACTTGTTTTATCTTCCTATGCTTGTTACTTTGCTCTTCATGAACTTGTTTATTTACAAGATTCCTATGCATAGGAAGCATGTTAGACTTAAATGTGTTTTGAATTTGCTTCTTGATGCTCTCTTTTGCTTCAAATACTATTTCTTGCGAGTGCATCATTAAAATTGCTGAGCCCATCTTAATGGCTACAAAGAAAGAACTTCTTGGGAGATAACCCATGTGTTTTTTTCCTACAGTACTTTGTTTTATATTTATTTCTTGGAAGTTGTTTACTACTGTAGCAACCTCTCCTTATCATGTTTTTGTGCCAAGTAAAGTTTCTATGTTATAGTTGATGTTATATTTGGGATCGCTGCGCAGAAACAGCATTGCTGTCTGTCACGAATCTGGGCACAAGTCTCTGTAGAAAATTCGAAAAAATATGCCAATTTACGAGCGTGATCCTCAGATATGTACGCAACTTTCATTAGTTTTGAGTTTTTCCATTTGAGCAAGTCTGGTGCCATTTTAAAATTCGTCTTTACGGACTGTTCTGTTTTTGACAGATTCTGCCTTTTATTTCGCATTGCCTTTTTTGCTATATTGGATGAATTTCTTTGATCCATTAATGTCCAGTAGCTTTATGCAATGTCCAGAAGTGTAAAAAATGTTTGTGTCACCTCTGAATGTGTGAATTATTAATTGTGCACTAACCCTCTAATGAGTTTGCTTGAAGTTTGGTGTGAATGAAGTTTTCAAGGGTCAAGAGAGGAGTATGATATACTATGATCAAGAGGAGTGAAAGCTCTAAGCTTGGGGATGCCCCCGTGGTTCACCCCTGCATATTCTAAGAAGACTCAAGCATCTAAGCTTGGGGATGCCCAAGGCATCCCCTTCTTCATCGACAAAGTATCAGGTTCCTTCTCTTGAAACTATATTTTTATTCGGTCACTTCTTGTGTTCTTTACTTGGAGCGTCGGTATGTTTTTGTTTTTGTTTTTGTTTGAATAAATGATTGTTTGGGAGAGAGACACGCTCGGCTGGTTCGTATGAACACATGTGTTCTTAGCTTTTAATTTTCATGGCGAAGGTTGAAACTGCTTCGTTAATTGTTATATGGTTGGAAACGGGAAATGCTACATGTAGTAATTGGTATAATGTCTTGAATAATGTGATACTTGGCAATTGTTGTGCTCATGTTTAAGCTCTTGCATCATATACTTTGCACCTATTAGTGAAGAAATACATAGAGCATGCTAAAATTTGGTTTGCATAATTGGTCTCTCTAAGGTCTAGATAATTTCTAGTATTGAGTTTGAACAACAAGGAAGACGGTGTAGAGTCTTATAATGTTTACAATATGTCTTTTATGTGAGTTTTGCTGCACCGGTTCATCCTTGTGTTTGTTTCAAATAACCTTGCTAGCCTAAACCTTGTATCGAGAGGGAATACTTCTCATGCATCCAAAACCCTTGAGCCAACCACTATGCCATTTGTGTCCACCATACCTACCTACTACATGGTATTTCTCCGCCATTCCAAAGTAAATTGCTTGAGTGCTACCTTTAAAATTCCATCATTCACCTTTGCAATATATAGCTCATGGGACAAAATAGCCTTAAAAACTATCGTAGTATTGAATATGTACTTATGCACTTTATCTTTTATTAAGTTGCTTGTTGTGCGATAACCATGCTTCAGGGAACGCCATCAAGTGTTGTTGAATATCATGTGAGTTGCTATGCATGTCCGTCTTGTCTGAAGGATCTATCACCTTAGTGGTTGGAGCATGCAAAATTGTTAGAGAAGAACATTGGGCCGCTAACTAAAGCCATGAATCATGGTGGAAGTTTCAGTTTGGACATATATCCTCAATCTCATATGAGAATAATAATTGTTGCTACATGCTTATGCATTTAAGAGGAGTCCATTATCTGTTGTCCATGTTGTCCCGGTATGGATGTCTAAGTTGAGAATAATCAAAAGCGAGAAATCCAAAATGCGAGCATTCTCCTTAGACCTTTGTACGAGGCGGCATGGAGGTACCCTTTGTGACACTTGGTTGAAACATGGCATGCAAAGATCCGGTAGTCCAAGCTAAGTAAGACGAGGTGCGGGCACTATTAGTATACTATGCATGAGGCTTGCAACTTGTAAGATATAATTTACATAACTCATATGCTTTATTACTACCGTTGACAAAATTGTTTCATGTTTTCAAAATAAAAGCTCTAGCACAAATATAGTAATCGATGCTTTCCTCTTTGAAGGACCATTCTTTTACCTTTATGTTGAGTCAGTTCACCTATTTCTCTCCATCCCAAGAAGCAAACACTTGTGTGAATCTGTGCATTGATTCTTACATACTTGCTTATTGCATTTGTTATATTACTCTATGTTGACAATTATCCATGAGATATACATGTTATAAGTTGAAAGCAACCGCTGAAACTTAATCTTCCATTGTGTTGCTTCAATGTCTATACTTTAAATTATTTCTTTATGAGTTAACTCTTATGCAAGACTTATTGATGCCTGTCTTGAAAGTGCTATTCATGAAAAGTCATTGCTTTATGATTCAGTTGTTTACTCATGTCATTACCATTGTTTTGAGCGCTGCATTCATTACATATGTTTACAATATGATCAAGTTTATGATGGCATGTCACTTCAGAAATTATCTTTGTTATCGTTTTACCTGCCGGGACGAGCGAAACTAAGCTTGGGGATGCTGATACGTCTCCAACGTATCGATAATTTCTTATGTTCCATGCTACTTTATTGATGATACCTACATGTTTTATGCACACTTTATGTCATATTCGTGCATTTTACTGGAACTAACCTATTAACAAGATGCCGAAGTGCCGGTTCTCGTTTTCTGCTGTTTTTGGTTTCGGAAATCCTAGTAACGAAATATTCTCGGAATTGGACGAAATCAACGCCCAGGTTCCTATTTTGCCCGGAAGCATCCAGAACACCCGAGAGCCGCCAGAGGAGGGCCACAGGGCCCCTAGATGATAGGGTGGCGCGGCCCACCCCCTGGCCGCGCGGCCCTATGGTGTGGTCGCCCCTTCGACCCTCCGAGGCTGCCCTTTCGCCTATATAAAGCCCCTGCATCGAAAACCCTTACGGAGGAAGCCACGGTACGCGAAACCTTCCAGAGCCGCCGCCATCGCGAAGCCAAGATCCGGGGGACAGGAGTCTCTGTTCCGGCACCCTGCCGGAGCGGGGAAGTGCCCCCGAAGGCTTCTCCATCGACACCGCTGCCATCTCCACCGCCATCTTCATCACCGCTGCTGCTCCCATGAGGAGGAGTAGTTCTCCATTGAGGCTCGGGGCTGTACCGGTAGCTATGTGGTTAATCTCTCTCCTATGTACTTCAATACAATGATCTCATGAGCTGCCTTACATGATTGAGATCCATATGATGAGCTTTGTATCGCTACTAGTTATGTGCTACTCATGTGATGTTATTAAAGTAGTCTATTCCTCCTGCATGGTGTAAAGGTGCTAGTGTGTGCACCGTGTGGTTCTTGTCGTAGGCTATGATCATGATCTCTTGTAGATTGTGGAGTTAATTATCATTATGATAGTATTGATGTGATCTATTCCTCCTTCATAGAGTAATGTGGACGAGTGTGTGCACTATGTTAGTTCTTGGTTTATTTTGCAATGATCTATTATGCTCTAAGGTTACTTAAACATGAATATCGAATGTTGTGGAGCTTGTTAACTCCGGCATTGAGGGTTCGTGTAATCCTACGCAACGAATGGTGTTCATTATCAAACAAGAGTGTATGTAGCACATATGAGAAAGAGTTATTTATTATGCGATCAATGTTGAGAGTGTCCACTAGTGAAAGTATGATCCCTAGGCCTTGTTCCTAAATACTGAAATCGTCTGCTTGTTTACTTGTTCTACTTGCATGTTTACTTCCCGCAATATTACTACCATCAATCGCACGCCAGCAAGCACTTTTCCGGCGCCGTACTACTGCTCATACTTATTCATACCACTCGTATTTCACTATCTCTTCGCCGAACTAGTGCACCTATTAGGTGTGTTGGGGACACAAGAGACTTCTTGCTTTGTGGTTGCGGGGTTGCTTGAGAGGGATATCTTTGACCTCTTCCTCCCTGAGTTCGATAAACCTTGGGTGATCCACTTAAGGGAAACTTGCTGCTGTTCTACAAACCTCTGCTCTTGGAGGCCCAACACTGTCTACAAGAATAGAAGCACCCGTAGACATCACGGTGTCGATGGAGAAGCCTTCCGGGGGCACTTCCCCGGCCGGCAGGGTGCTGGAACAGAGACTCCTGTCCCCCAGATCTTGGCTTCGCGATGGCGGCGGCTCTGGAAGGTTTCGCGTACCGTGGCTTCCTCCGTCGGGGTTTTTAGGTCAGGGACCTTATATAGGCGAAAGGGCAGCCTCGGAGGGTCGAAGGGGCGACCACACCATAGGCTGGCGCGGCCAGGGCCCAGTCCGCGCCACCCTATCATCTGGGGCCCACAGGGCCCCCTGCGCGGCTCTCGGGTGTTCTGGATGCTTCCGGGCAAAATAGGAACCAGGCGTTGATTTCGTCTAATTCGGAGAATATTTCGTTACTAGGATTTCTAAAACCAAAAACAGCAGAAAACGAGAGCTGGCACTTCGGCATCTTGTTAATAGGTTAGTTCCGGAAAATGCACGAATATGACATAAAGTGTGCATAAAACATGTAGATATCATCAATAAAGTAGCATGGAACATAAGAAATTATCGATACGTCGGAGACGTATCGGCATCCCCAAGCTTAGTTCTGCTCGTCCCGAGCGGGTAAAACGATAACAAAGATAATTTACTGAAGTGACATGCCATCATAACCTTGATCATACTATTTGTAAACATATGTAATGAATGCAGCGATCAAAACAATGGTAATGACATGAGTAAACAAGTGAATCATAAAGCAAAGACTTTTCATGAATAGTACTTCAAGACAAGCATCAATAAGTCTTGCATAAGAGTTAACTCATAAAGCAATAAATCAAAGTAAAGGTATTGAAGCAACACAAAGGAAGATTAAGTTTCAGCGGTTGCTTTCAACTTATAACATGTATATCTCATGGATAATTGTCAACATAGAGTAATATAACAAATGCAATAAGCAAGTATGTAAGAATCAATGCACAGTTCACACAAGTGTTTGCTTCTTAAGGTGGAGAGAGATAGGTGAACTGACTCAACATAAAAGTAAAAGAATGGTCCTTCAAAGAGGAAAGCATCGATTGCTATATTTGTGCAAGAGCTTTGGTTTTGAAAACATAAAGAGAGCATAAAAGTAAAATTTTGAGAGGTGTTTGTTGTTGTCAACGAATGGTAGTGGGCACTCTAACTACCTCATCAACCGGACTTTCAAGAGCGGATCCCATGAAGGACGTTATCTCTACCTGCAAGGTAGATCATCCCTCTTCTCTTTTGTTTACACATGTACTTTAGTTTAGTTTTTCTTTATTTATGGATGACACTCCTCCCAACCTTTTGCTTACACAAGCCATGGCTAACCGAATCCTCGGGTGCCTTCCAACATTCACATACCATGGAGGAGTGTCTATTTGCAAAATTAAGTTGCTTATCGATGAATCAGAGCAAAACATGTGAAGAGAATTATTAATGAAAGTTAATTAATTGGGGCTGGGAACCCCATTGCCAGCTCTTTTTGCAAAATTATTGGATAAGCGGATGTGCCACTAGTCCATTGTGAAAGTCTGTCAAAAGTAAATGACAAGATCGAAAGATAAAAACACCACATACTTCCTCATGAGCTATAAAACATTGACACAAATAAGAGGTGATAACTTTTGAATTGTTTAAAGGTAGCACTCAAGCAATTTACTTTGGAATGGCGGAGAAATACCATGTAGTAGGTAGGTATGGTGGACACAAATGGCATAGTGGTTGGCTCAAGGATTTTGGATGCATGAGAAGTATTCCCTCTCGATACAAGGTTTAGGCTAGCAAGGTTATTTGAAACAAACACAAGGATGAACCGGTGCAGCAAAACTCACATAAAAGACATATTGTAAACATTATAAGACTCTACACCGTCTTCCTTGTAGTTCAAAACTCAATACTAGAAATTATCTAGACCTTAGAGAGACCAATTATGCAAACCAAATTTTAGCATGCTCTATGTATTTCTTCACTAATAGGTGCAAAGTATATGATGCAAGAGCTTAAACATGAGCACAACAATTGCCAAGTATCACATTACCCAAGACTTTATAGCAATTACTACATGTAGCATTTTCCAATTCCAAACCATATAATCATTTAACGAAGAGGAAACTTCGCCATGAATATTATGAGCTAAGAACACATGTGTTCATACGAACCAGCGGAGCGTGTCTCTCTCCCACACAAGGATGAACTTATTCAGAGAATGAAAATAACAAAACAAAAATGAAAGCACACACAGACGCTCCAAGTAAAGTACATAAGATGTGACCGAATAAAAATATAGTTTCAAGAGAAGGAACCTGATACTTTGTCGATGAAGAAGGGGATGCCTTGGGCATCCCCAAGCTTAGACGCTTGAGTCTTCTTAGAATAAGCAGGGGTCAACCACGGGGGCATCCCCAAGCTTAGAGCTTTCACTCCTCTTGATCATAGTATATCATACTCCTCTCTTGACCCTTGAAAACTTCATTCACACCAAACTTCAAGCAAACTCATTAGAGAGTTAGTGCATAATCAAAAATTCACATGTTCAGAGGTGACACAATCATTCTTAACACTTCTGGACATTTCACAAAACTTCTGAAAGTTAATGGAACAAAGAAACTCATTCAACTTAACAAAAGCGGCAATGCGAAATAAAAGGCAGAATCTGTCAAAAACAGAACAGTCCGTAAAGACGAATTTTAAAATGGCACCAGACTTGCTCAAACGGAAAAACTCAAAACTAATGAAAGTTGCGTACATATCTGAGGAACACGCACGTAAATTGGCATATTTTTCTGAGTTACCTACAGAGAAAACAGCCCAGATTCGTGATAGATAGAAATCTGTTTCTGCGCAGAAATCCAAATCTAGTATCAACCTTCGATTAGAGGCTTCACTTGGCATAACAAATCACAAAACTAAGATAAGGAGAGGTTGCTACAGTAGTAAACAACTTCCAAGACACAAATATAAAACAAAGTACTGTAGCAAAATAACACATGGGTTATCTCCCAAAAAGTTCTTTCTTTATAGCCATTAAGATGGGCTCAGCAATTTTAATGATGCACTCGCAAGAAATAGTATTTGAAGCAAAAGAGAGCATCAAGAAGCAAATTCAAAACACATTTAAGCCTAACATGCTTCCTATGCATAGGAATCTTGTAAATAAACAAGTTCATGAAGAGCAAAGTAACAAACATAGGAAGATAAAACAAGTGTAGCTTCAAAAATTTCAGCACATAGAGAGGCATTTAAGTAACATGAAAATTTCTACAACCATATTTTCCTCTCTCATAATAACTTTCAGTAGCATCATGAGCAAACTCAACAATATAACTATCACATAAAGCATTCTTATCATGAGTCTCATGCATAAAATTATTACTCTCCACATAAACATAATCAATTTTATTAGTTGTAGCGGGAGCAAATTCAACAAGGTAGTTATCATTATTATTCTCATCATCAAATATAGGAGGCATAGTATCATCAAAGTAAATTTTCTCCTCAATGCTTGGGGGACTAAAAATATAATGCTCATCAAAGCCAGCTTCCCCAAGCTTAGAATTTTCCATAGCATTAGCAACAATAGTGTTCAAAGCATTCATATTAATATGTTCCATGGGTTTTTTAATTTTCGCATCAAACCATCCATGTCTTAAATCAGGAAATAGAATAAAAAGGTCATTGTTGTCCATTATGCCTCACTAGTGTAAACAAGAAACCAAATGTCGCAATTGCGAGTCTAAAGGAAATAGCTTCGAGCACACACACAATGGCGCCGGAAAAGTACTCGTTACACTGGAACCGAAGTAGGAGTGCCTTTTACCTTTCCTCCCCGGCAACGAGCGCCGAGAAAAGTGCTTGATGTCTACGGGTGCTTCTATTCTTGTAGACAGTGTTGGGCCTCCAAGAGCGAGAGGTTTGTAGAATAGCGAGCAAGTTTCCCTTAAGTGGATTACCCAAGGTTTATCGAACTCGGGGAGGAAGAGGTCAAAGATATCCCTCTCATGCAACCCTGCAACCACAAAGCAAGAAGTCTCTTGTGTCCCCAACACACCTAATAGGTGTACTAGTTCAGCGAAGAGATAGTGAAATACAAGTGGTATGAATGAATATGAACAGTAGTACGGCGCCAGAAAATAGCTTGCTGGCGTGCAGATGATGGTAGTAATATTGCAGGAAGTAAACATGCAGTAGTAACGCAATGACGTAGTAACGCGATAAAACGAGTAAACAAGCAGCGATAGCGATATTTAGGAACAAGGCCTAGGGATTAGACTTTCACTAGTGGACACTCTCAACATTGATCACATAACAGAATAGATAAATGCATACTCTACACTCTCTTGTTGGATGATGAACACATTGCGTAGGATTACACGAACCCTCAATGCCGGAGTTAACAAGCTCCACAATTCAATGTTCATATTTAAATAACCTTAGAGTGCATGAAAGATCGAAACGACTAAACCAAGTACCAACATAGCATGCACATTGTCACCTTCATGCTTATGTAGGAGGAATAATACACATCAATACTATCATAGCAATAGTTAACTTCGCAATCTACAAGAGATCATGATCATAGCATAAACCAAGTACTAACACGAGTGCACACACTGTCACCATTACACCGTGTAGGAGGAATAAAACTACTTTAATAACATCACTAGAGTAGCACATAGATAAATTGTGATACAAAACACATTGCAATCATAAAGAGATATAAATAAGCACTTCACTATGCCATTCATAACGGTGAATAAGTATTACGTGAAATATAGCCTAAGAGACCCACACGGTGCACACAGCTGTCACCTTTACACACGTGGGACAAGGAGTCTCCGGAGATCACATAAGTAAAACTCACTTGACTAGCACAATGACATCTAGATTACAAGCATCGTCATATGAATCTCAATCATGTAAGGCAGCTCATGAGATTATTGTATTGAAGTACATAGGAGAGAGATGAACCACATAGCTACCGGTACAGCCCCGAGCCTCGATGGAGAACTACTCCCTCTTCATGGGAGCGGCAGCGGTGATGAAGATGGCGGTGGAGATGGCAGCGGTGTGGATGGAGAAGCCTTCGGGGGCACTTCCCCGTCCGGCAGGGTGCGGGAACAGAGACTCCTGTCCCCCAGATCTTGGCTTCGCGATGGCGGCGGCTCTGGAAGGTTTCGCGTACCGTGGCTTCCTCCGTCGGGGTTTTTAGGTCAGGGACCTTATATAGGCGAAAGGGCAGCCTCGGAGGGTCGAAGGGGCGACCACACCATAGGCCGGCGCGGCCGGGGCCCGAGCCGCGCCACCCTATCATGCGGGGCCCACGGGGCCCCTCTCGCGGCTCTCGGGTGTTCGGATGCTTCCGGGCAAAATAGGAACACTAGGCGTTGATTTCGTCCAATTCGGAGAATATTTCATTACTAGGATTTCCGAAACCAAAAACGAGCGAGAAAACGAGAACGGCACTTCGACATCTTGTTAATAGGTTAGTTCCAGAAAATGCACGAATATGACATAAAGTGTGCATAAAACATGTAGATATCATCAATAAAGTAGCATGGAACATAAGAAATTATCGATACGTCGGAGACGTATCAGTAATCATCGTTGATATGTATTGAATCTTGATTTGTCAATTGCCCACCTGTAATTTGTTCACCCAGCATGTTAGTTATCTTATTGGAGAGACACCACTAGTGAACTGTGGACCCCGGTCCATTCTTTTACATCTGAATACATTCTACTGCAATCATTGTTTTTACTGTTCTTTGCAAACAAACACCATCTTCCACTCGATACGCTTAATCCTTTGTTTTCAGCAAGCCGGTGAGATTGACAACCTCACTCGTTACGTTGGGGCAAAGTATATTGATTGTGTTGTGCAGGTTCCACGTTGGCGCCGGTTTCACTGGTGTTGCGCCGCACTACACTCCTCAACCAACAACCTTCACGTGCTTCTTGGCTCCTACTGGTTCGATAACCTTGGTTTCTTACTGAGGGAAAACTTACTGCTGTGCGCATCACACCTTCCTCTTAGGGTTCCCAACGGACATGTCGACTACACGCCAGCAAGACTTTTTCTGGCGCCGTTGCCGGGGAGATCAAGACACGCTGCAAGGGGAGTCTCCACATCCAATCTCTTTACTTGGTTTTTGTCTTGCTTTACTTTACTTTATTTATTGTCTTGTTTGCTATATATTGAAAACACAAAAAAATAGTTACTTTACTTTCTGTCTTATTTACTACCTCTATATCAAAACACAAAAAAAAATAGTTACTTGCATTTACTTTATTTACTTTTGTTTATTTCATCATGCTTCATCCTAAGTTTACCTTGAAAGACATACCGGTAGGACGGGGGTCTATAATTGGAAGAGATAATATAGAATATTTTTCACTCATGTTAGTACAGCTGAAGATTTTGAAGATAGACATTTGGTAGAACTTGCTCCTACTTATGAAATAGTTGTTGCTTCTTTAGTACACATGTTGGAAACTAAATTTGTTAATCTCAACCCTATAATTCAGCATATGTTTCTTACACTCTCTGATACGGAGGAAGGAGAAAAGAAAGATTTTGTCTTAGAAACCCTTCTTAAAGAATTTGGTGGTGTAGCAAGAGAGGCTAGAAAAGTCTTTATTAAATATAAGATGCTTGGTTCTTACACCAACTTTGCTAGTACCCTTGAAAAGATGGACATTGATAGAATAAAGTACACTAATAATGTTAATGATGGAGGGGATATTAAGACATCAATACCCTGCAAGCTTGTAGGAATGTTCGAGGCACTAGAAAAGAATTATGATTGGATTGTTCCCGAAAATTTATTTGATGAGAATAGCAAGCCTAAGAGTAATGAAAAGGGAGCCTCTGAAACTTACATAGATAAGATAACATGCATTGTTGAGGAAACCCCCGACACCCATGGTAATAATGATGATGCTTCTTCTCTTGAAAAAATACTTGATTTGCACTTTCTGCGCCTAGCTGAAAGGCGTTAAAGAAAAGCACTTCTTGGGAGATAACCCAAGTTACATTTTATTTACTGTATTGTTGAGTCTTAGAAGTTTTTTACTACTGTAGCAACCTCTCCTTATCATGTTTTTGTGCCAAGTAAAGTTTCTATGCTAAAGTTGATGCTAGATTTGGATCGCTGCGCAGAAACAACATTGATGTCTGTCACGAATTCGTACAGATTTCCCTGTAGAAAAATCAAAAAAATCTGCAAATTTACGAGCGTGATCCTCATATATGTACGCAACTTTCATTAGTTTGAGTTTTTCCATTTGAGCAAGTTAAGTGCCCCTGCCAAATTTGTATTTACGGACTGTTCTGTTTCTTTGTTCACATTGCCGCTTTTGCTATGTTGAATGAGTTTCTTTGTTCCATTAACTTTCAGAAGCTTTGTGCAATGTTCAGAAGTGCTAAGAATGATTGTGTCACCTCTGAATATGTGAATTTTTGATTATGCACTAACCCTCTAATGAGTTTGCTTGAAGTTTGGTGTGGAGGAAGTTTTCAAGGGTCAAGAGAAGAGGATGATATACTATGATCAAGAAGAGTGAAAGGTCTAAGCTTGGGGATGCCCCGGTGGTTCATCCCTGCATATTTTAAGAAGACTCAAGCATCTAAGCTTGGGGATGCCAAGGCATCCCCTTCTTCATCGACAACATTATCAGGTCACTTCTAGTGAAACTATATTTTTATTCCATCACATCTTATGTTCTTTACTTGGAGCGTCGGTTTGCTTTTATTTTCGTTTTGGTTTGAATAAAGTTGGATCCCATCATCCTTATATTGGAGATATTACGCTCCGCTTTTTTATATGGAACACTTGTGTTCTTAGTTGTGCTTTAATGTTCATGACGAACGTTGAAATTGCTTCGTTAAATTACTATTTGGTTGGAATCAGAAAATGCTGCATATGGTTTGGAAATTTGGCAATTGTTTGAGCTCTCATAGATCATGTTTAAGCTCTTGCATCATGTAGTTTAATCTATTAATGAAGAACTACCGTAGAGCTTGTTTAATTTGGTTTGCATGATTGGTCTCTCTAAGTCTAGATATTTTCGGGTAAAGTGTTTGAACAACAAGGAAGACAATGTAGAGCCTTATAATGCTTGCAATATGTTCTTGCGTAAGTTTTGATGTACCTGTTCATACTTGTGTTTGCTTCAAACAACCTTGCTAGCCCAAACCTTGTACTGAGAGGAAATGCTTCTCGTGCATCCAACCACCTTGAGCCAAAAACCCATGCCATTTGTGTCCATCATATCTACCTACTATGTGGTATTTTTCTGCCATTCCAAAGTAAATTACTTGAGTGCTACCTTTAAAATTTCATTCCTTTATCTTTGCAATATATAGCTCATGGGACAAATAGCTTAAAAACTATTGTGGTGATGAATATGTAGTTATGTGTCTTAATTCTTATAAGTTGCTTGTTGAGCGGTAACCATGTTTCGGGGACGCCATCAACTTTTTACCTTTGTTGGATATCATGTGAGATGCTATGCATGTTCGTCTTGTCTGAAGTAAGTGCGATTTCATGATCAAATGGTTTGAGTATGCATATGTTAGAGAAGAACATTGGGCAGTCAACTAAAGCCATGCATCATGGTGGAAGTTTCAGTTTGGACATACAACCTCAATCTCTTATGAGAAAATTATTTGTTGTTGAATGCTTAAGCATTAAAAGAGGAGTCCATTATCTGTTGTCTATGTTGTCCCGGTATGGATGTCTAAGTTGAGAATAATAAAAAGCGAGAAATCCAATGCGTGCTTTCTTCTTAGACCTTTGTACAGGCGACATAGAGGTACCCCTTTGTGACACTTGGTTGAAACATATGTCATGTGATGATAATCCGTGTTTTCCGAGCTGATTAGGACAAGGTGCGAGCACTATTAGTACTCTATGCATGAGACTTGCAACTTGTAGGAAGTATTATGCATAGCACATATGAATTATTACTACCGTTGACAAAATTGTTTCTATGTTTTCAAAACAAAAGCTCTAGCACAAAAATAGTAATCAATGCTTCCCTCTGCGAAGGGCCATTCTTTTACTTTATGTTGAGTCAGTCTACCCACTTCTTTCTATCTTAGAAGCAAACACTTGTGTTAACTGTGTGCATTGATTCTTACATGTTTACTTATTGCACTTGTTATATTACTCTATGTTGACAAATATCCATGAGATATACATGTTACAAGTTGAAAGCAATTGCTGAAACTTAATCATCCTTTGTGTTGCTTCAATGCATTCTACTTTGAATTTATTGCTTATGAGTTAGCTCTTATGCAAGTCTTATTGATACTTGTCTTGAAAGTACTATTCATGAAAAGTTTTGCTATATGATTCATTTGTTTAGTCATTATCTTTGTTAGCAATCTTTTGTTCAGATCACTCCATTCATCTCATATGCTTTATAATAATGCTGATCAAGATTATGTTGGTAGCATGTCACTTCAGAAATTATTTGTGTTATCGTTTACCTACTCGAGGGCGAGTAGGAACTAAGCTTGGGGATGCTTGATACGTCTCAAACGTATCTATAATTTCTTATGTTCCATGCTACTTTTATGACAATACTTGAATGTTTTATACATACTTTACAACATTATTATACATTTTTCGGCACTAACCTATTAACAAGATGCCGAAGCGCCAGTTGCTGTTTTCTGCTGTTTTTGGTTTCAGAAATCCTAGTAAGGAAATATTCTCGGAATTGGACGAAATCAATGCCCAGGGTCCTATTTTTACACGAAGCTTCTAGAAGACCGAGGGGGAAAGGAAGTGGGGCCACGAGGCGCCGACACACTAGGGCGGCGCGGCCCAGGCCCTGGTCGCGCGGCCCTAGCGTGTGGGGCCCTCGTGTGGCCCCCCATGTTACCCTTCCGCCTACTTATAGCCTTCGTCGCGAATACCCCTGTACCGAGAGCCACGATACGGAAAACCTTCCAGAGACGCCGCCGCCGCCAATCCCATCTCGGGGGATTCAGGAGATCGCCTCCGGCACCCTGCCGGAGAGGGGAATCATCACCGGAGGGGCTCTACATCATCATGCCCACCTCCGGATTGATGCGTGAGTAGTTCATCCTTGGACTATGGGTCCATAGCAGTAGCTAGATGGCTGTCTTCTCCGCTTGTGCTATCATTGTTATAGATCTTGTGAGCTGCCTAACATGATCAAGATCATCTATTTGTAATGCTACATGTTGTGTTTGGTGGGATCCGATGAATCTAGAATACTATGTTAAGTTGATTATCAATCTATCATATATGTGTTGTTTATGTTCTTGCATGCTCTCCGTTGCTAGTAGAGGCTCTGGCCAAGTTGAAACTTGTAACTCCAAGAGGGGGTATTTATGCTCGATAGTGGGTTCATGCCTCCATTGAATCTTGGACGAGTGACGTAAAGTTCTAAGGTTGTGGATGTGCTGTTGCTACTAGGGATAAAACATTGATGCTTTGTCTAAGGATATTTGTGTTGATTACATTACGCATCATACTTAATACAATTATCTGTTGTTTACAACTTAATACTGGAGGGGGTTCGGATGGTAACCTGAAGGTGGATTATTTAGGCATAGATGCATGCTGGATAGCGGTCTATGTACTTTGTCGCAATGCCCTGATTAAATCACATAGTAATCATCGTTGATATGTATTGAATCTTGATTTGTCAATTGCCCACCTGTAATTTGTTCACCCAGCATGTTAGTTATCTTATTGGAGAGACACCACTAGTGAACTGTGGACCCCGGTCCATTCTTTTACATCTGAATACATTCTACTGCAATCATTGTTGTTCTTTGCAAACAAACACCATCTTCCACTCGATACGCTTAATCCTTTGTTTTCAGCAAGCCGGTGAGATTGACAACCTCACTATTACGTTGGGGCAAAGTATCTTGATTGTGTTGTGCAGGTTCCACGTTGACGCCGGTTTCACTGGTGTTGCGCCGCACTACACTCCTCCACCAACAACCTTCACGTGCTTCTTGGCTCCTACTGGTTCGATAACCTTGGTTTCATACTGAGGGAAAACTTACTGCTGTGCGCATCACACCTTCCTCTTGGGGTTCCCAACGGACGTGTCGACTACACGCCAGCACTGCACATTTGTCGCCGGGGGCCGGGCATATCCCACTTTCTGTTCGCCGATGATAGTCTATTATTTTTTGAAGGGTCGGTGAATCAAGCCATTGTTACCAAATTAATTTTGAATCACTATGAAAGGAGCACGGGCCAACAGATCAGCCTCGGCAAGTGTTCTATTATGTATGGGGCTGGATGCAGCCAGAAGGTTCAGGCCGAGATTAAAAACATCCTAAATTATGAAACTGAGACCTTTGAAGAAAAGTATCTTGGCCTGCCGGTGCCGGAAGGAAGCATGAAGAAAGGAAAATTTAAACCTATTAAAGAGATATTCCAGAAGCGCGCCTCAGATTGGTCTGAACGGTACATGTCTTCTGGGGCTAAAGAGACTCTAATAAAATCAGTGCTGCAAGCTCTAGCAACTTATGCAATGGGTGTCTTTAAATTTCCAGTGGGGTTATTGGAAGATTTATCGAAGATAATCCGTGAGTTCTGGTGGGGAGATGAGGAAAATAAGAAGCGCATGCACTGGATGGCCTGGGATAAGATGACTCAGCCGAAGGCTCATGGTGGTATGGGCTTTAGAGATCTTAGAATTTTTAATCGAGCACTGTTAGCACGTCAGGCATGGCGGCTAATCCAGTTCCCAGATAGCCTTTGTGCGCGTTTGTTAAAGGCTAAATACTACCCATCAACACATATTTTGGACACATCCTTTATTCAAAATACATCCTCTACATGGCAAGGTATAGTACATGGTTTGGAACTTCTAAAACAAGGTGCGATTTGGAGAATTGGCTCGGGTTCAGGTGTTCGAATATTCAGGGACAGTTGGATTCCCAGACATGGAGCAATGAAGCTAATGGGGAGCAGAGGCAACTCCCGGCGCGCTGGGTGTCAGAGCTTATTGACCCAACAACAAAAACTTGGAATGAAGGTGTGATCCGGGAATGCTGCAATCAAATTGACTCAGAGGCTATCCTGTCCATCAAGCTCCCGTCGAGGCAATGTGAAGACTTCGTAGCCTGGTTACCGGAGAGTAACGGAATTTTCTCCGTCCGCTCAGCCTATCGCCTAGGCTTACAGCCCGCTCCTGACGCTATGAGCCCTGGTCAATCTAGTAGTGCCCCTCTGGGAGATCACAAGGTGTGGAACGATGTGTGGAAGGCTAGGGTGCCACAGAAGCTACGTGTGTTCGCTTGGAAGGCGGCCACATCCACGCTGGCGGTAATGGAAAATGTGCACCGAAGAATTCGTACGGTTAATCCTATTTGTTCTATCTGTGGCAGAGAGGAGGAAAGTCATCACCACGCTTTGGTGCGATGCACCCTGGCCCGTGTGCTAAGGGATGGTATGCGCCAGCACTGGAAGCTACCGTCGGAAGAAGTGTTTAATCGCAATGGCCATGAATGGTTTCTGCAGCTGCTACGTGATGCACCGGCCCCTGGGAAAGCCCATCTTATTTTTATCATGTGGCGGGTTTGGCATCACCAAAATAATGTGGTGCATGGTGATGGTAAGGCTTCGATATCGGCTTCAATCCCGTACTTACGTAGCTATGATGTATCTTATGCAGCTGCCCAAGGAAGAAGTTTAGATGATAAAGGAAAAGACCCTATCGAGCCGAAACGAACTGCGCCCAGGATGGCCACGGCTCGTTGGTCTGCCCCGCCGCCGGGCACTCTGAAGTGCAACGTTGATGCGGGCTAGGATGCGGTGAAGAAAAGAGCGGGAATTGGAATTGTGATCCGCGATCACACAAATTCAGTGGTCTTGTCTGAATGGAAGCACATTAGCTGGTGCCCTAGTGCAGAAGACGTCGAAAGAATTGCTTGCACTGAAGGGCTGAAACACCTGGTTAACTTGCGGTGCATCTCGGGAGTACTTGAATCCGATTGTCTACATGCAATATCGAATCTGCAAAGCACTAAGACTAATCGGTCAAACAGTTGGTGCTACAACAAAGAAGGACAGGAGATGTTGAATCTTTATCCTTTCATCACTGTGGCGAAGGTGCATCGTGATTGTAATGCTATAGCTGACGGCCTGGCTAAGTTAGGAAAAATTGGGGATAGTGGCATCCTGTATGGGTATGTTCCGCCGCCTGTGGCGAAACTTACGTAAGGCTTGTTTTTCCCTAGTAGGATGTAATCTTTGAATTCTCAGCGGCAAGTTTCTAGACACACTCTTTTCCTTATCAGGATACCTAAGGGGACTGAAAGGTTCTTAATGAGGCGGTTTGCTTGCTTTAATAAAATTGCATCCTTCTTTCAATTTTCTTTTAGCAAAGGTATGACATATTTCGGGTCAGAGGAAGTACTCCCTCAGTTCCATGAAGGTTGTTTGAGATTTGCCAGATTTTAACAAATCCCAAACAATTCCAAAAGCCAGGTATAAAACGCAGAAAAGAAAACTTAAAGCAACGGGCAGTGAGTCAGCGATCATCATCAAGCTCAGCTCTACCTCGGAAACGTCCCCAAAACAAAATCAAAGACAGCGGAGCGGAGGCTTCTTTCTATTTCCGTGCCCGTCCCCAACCACCCGCGTCCCCCACTTTCCATGGCCGCCGCGCCCGTGGCCGGATGATGTCCAGAAAGACCCTCCTCCCCTGCCGCGGGCCTTCGCCTTCCACAACCCCTCCCGCCCAGCTCCTCCTCCCAATCCGCCGCCTCCTCCTCCTCCCCCGCCGCCGCTCCTCTCCGCCGCCCGACCGACGGAGGCCGCCCGCCATGGCCCCCGCGGCCGCGGCTGCGCCGGTGTCGGCCACCTCCTTCCGGGTCGGCATGGTGCGGGTCGTCTCCTTCCTCGTCGGCGGCCTCAATTGCACCGTCATGCTGCTTGGCCTCTACCTCATGGACGTCGTGCTCCCGCCGGGATGCGGCGGGGGGCTCGCCGTCGCCGCCGCGCCCGTCATGGCCGGGGTCCGGGTGCTCGCCATGCTCGGCACCGCCTGGGCCCAGCACGCCACCGCGGATGCCATCGCTCGCCGCCACCTGGACGAGGAAGCCGCCTCGGTCGCCGAGGACGCCGTCGCCCGCCGCGAGATCAGGGTGAGATGCATCTCCCTCCGATATGTTGCTGGTTAGGTAGATCCTTTCTGGTTTGGTAGGCACCTCAAAACGCATCCGACGGTAGAGGCCATCTTACCGAAGAAACCCTAAATCCCATCTAACGGTAGAAAACAGATTGCCCCTATCCTATCATATAGGGCTATATAAACAGCACAGGGGCTGGCTCGTCGTCGTCTTCTTCGCCGCCGCAACAACCGCCACCCCTCCTCGTCTTCTTCGCCGCCGCCGCAACAACCACCACCCCTCCTCGTCTTCTTCGCCGCCAAAAGGAAAAGATGCTCGTCGAATACATCCACTCCCATGCCCATATCCAATACCTGCACATCCGCTCCGATGAGCTGGCCCGCTCCGATGAGCCGGCCCGCTCCGATGAGCCGGTGATGCTTGTGAATCTTGTCTCTCTGGACTCCGTGCGCATCGCGCCCGAGTCGTATGCACTCCTCCGCCCGCTGCTGCAACCGACGGGCAGGATATGCGCCCAGCTGGGTCGCCTCTCGTTCTTGGCAGGCTTGGCGCTGGAACTCCACAAGCTCGAGCATGATCTGTTACCCCAGGTCATGGATCAGGAGGCCAAGCTGGAACAACGGGGCGTCCTGGAAGCCCTCCTACTCATGAAACACTCAGCAATTACGGTCTTACATCTGGGGAAGGCCTTTGACGAAGCCCACGTCTGGGGCGGAACGCTTGACGACGATCTGATCTCAGGCCAAGTCCGAGAGCTGAGCACAGAGCTAAAGGATGCCGCTGTTAATGTACTGGAAAAGGATTTCACCATCCTCTGGCTTCGGGAGCAGCGTGTCCGGCTGGTCCGGCTGATCACCGCTCTGTTGGCGACCCCGGTTCGTTTCACTGATTCTGATTCTGAATCTGAATCTGAGTCTGAATCTGAGTCTGAGTAGACTATCAGCTGTTTCTTGCCAGCTCGTGACTGTTGTGATGAGTATTTCTTAGGGGCGTGGCAAACAGCTTACAACTCTAGGGGTAGCTCTCAAATGTTGCCATGTATTTCTTGGACCCTTTATGTTTGGATGATATTATGGATTTTAAATACTATGTATCTTGGCTACTGTTTTCTCATTCTGTGCTAGGGTACAACTTGCAATTACTTTCAGTTAGGATGGTTCGGTGGACATGATTATTCTTGTGCAAAATCAGTTTGTTTTAAAGTATCACTCTTCACAAGTCAAAACTAACAAATTCAACTTACAAGTCCCACTACTATACCAAAACTTCCAAACAACTCTTGCTATAAGAAAACTCCCATCTTGAATTGTCCAACTATCCCAAGTTCAAATATCTGAATTGTGACAATCAATTCAAGTAGCCAATGCTGAGCATAAACATATACTCCGTATATAGCAATGCCAACATATATATCATAGATCAAATTTGCTAAGTAAGCAAATATGTCCTCACACAGCTACAATTGGATCATGGTTTCTCTCTTTCTCAGCTATAACTCCTACTCTCAATGGTATCTATGCACATAATTGACCTGAGCAACCCAAAGCAATTGGAGACCTCCTCAACTTGAATCCATCCCAGGACAGGTGTTTCACAAACAACTGGACCGTTGCAACTGGCATGTCGTGGCATTGTGTGTTGACTAAATGCCTTCCCCTTCATTCTCACTTCTCAGGTGTAGTGACAAATGGAGGCCATCTTTGGCTTGTTGGGGATTTTGAATTTGCTATGCGAGATCCAAACTCATCAATGGTTTGCATCAACAGCTTGAACCTACATAACTCATGCGGTTTGATTGATGGAAGATATCAGCTGATAATGCTGCTGTTATGGTGTTGCCTTAGTTGACCTCACAGTATGGTTACTCCTGGATAGTGATAAAAACCAGACAATAATTGGGGAAGCTAAGAGCTTAATGTGACGCACAAGTTCGATAGCACTGCCAATCTGGAAATTTCTCTTGATGAGTGACAAGTTACTGGTGAGGATTGTGGTTCCAATTTTGTAGTTGAACAAGAGCACACAAGGTTATGTACATTCATTTGTTGTGTTAATCAGGCTGAACCAATTTTTGGGAGGGGGAGTCATTGTGGTAATTAGGGTTAGTAATTAGTGGAAGCGGTATTTTGTTTCATGCACTCTAAACCACTATGCTCTAAACTAGCCTCATTTATCTATACCTTATGGATCATAATGCACTTGCAGTTGCATTATGAACATGTTTTCCCACCGAACTATGCTAGAACAATGCTAACATATTGACCATTCCCTGTTGAGACCCATCAATGAATTACTTAAGTAATTTATATTCAGTTATTCATATTTACATTCTGCCCCAGATAATATGTAAACAGGGCACAAAGGAGATCTAAAGGAATTAAGAAAATAAGTAAACAGGGTTAATGATGAGATATGGATATTTCTTAAAATGAGGCAGTTTAACTTAATTAGATCTGAGAAGAGTATACTTTCTACCGATTTGTCATGCTGTTGCTACTTCCAATTTTTTGAACAGGTGAGGTATAAACGGTGGCTGTGGTGGACTAGATTTGGTATGGCCGTTGGTGCGTTGCAGCTAGGGCTGGAATTCGAGGCTAGCCGAGCCAGCTCGGTTTGACTCGCTAAAGCTCGGTCAACAATCGAGTTAGCTC
This sequence comes from Lolium rigidum, assembly GCF_022539505.1. Taxonomy (NCBI): domain Eukaryota; kingdom Viridiplantae; phylum Streptophyta; class Magnoliopsida; order Poales; family Poaceae; genus Lolium; species Lolium rigidum. The sequence goes on from NC_061514.1 coordinate 110,345,515, forward strand.
GACTCGACTCATTTAACAATCGAGTCCAAATTTAGAACTCGGCTCGACTCGCAAAGCTCACGAGTAACTCACGAGTAGCTCGTTTAAAATTGTCAAATAAAATATGTAAAACGTATAATGCATTGTTTCTGAATATTTGGGCATGAATGATGCACAACAATCATTATGATTATGGTATCATAACAATATAAACTACAACAATCAATAGATCATAAGCATAAGATCGTCATGTCGAGAAAGCACAAATATACTTGCCAATTATGGTGGGCTTGGGCCGACACGACACTACTTGATCATTTTAGGCTGGGTTATTTTGTTTTACGAGATTATACAGCCTACTATTCATTTTTACCGAGCTAAATGAGCTACTCGCGAGTTCGATGAACTCGGCTCGTTTAGCTTGAACTCATTTAACGACAAAATTTAAAACTCGGCTCGGCTCGTTATACACCGAGTTCGAGTCGAGGCGCCTCGACTCGAGTCACGAGTTACTCATTTAGCTCGCAAGTTTCGAGTTTTAATTCCAGGCCTAGTTGCAGCTGGTTGGCGCAATGTATCTCATGTTTGTCATTGTGAGAGATCTTCCTAACGGAAGAAGATCCACTTCCTGTTTCTTTGGTATGTTTTGAGTTGGTTGATATCACTTATCAGTTGTATATTTTAGCTTTCAACCAAACCTTTTCAAGAGCTTCGTTTCGGGGAAGCGCACTGCTAAGTTAACTCTATTCATACAAAACATTTGTTGAGAATATTTTCTGAAATTCTATGTGAAATATATATGGTTAAACAGTAAAAAGAGAATGCTACCTACTCCTGTTATTGTGCAGTTTTAGTCTTTGTAACTACTGAATCAATAGAGAATTATACATTTTGAGGAGAACCCATATTTTATCCAGTGCCTATTTGCCTAAGTTTTGTTTGCCGCTCTATCTCGGTATGTCTATCTTGTGCTCAAATAATTCGCTTGCCTTGCTTGTAATCTAGGACAGGATGATGCTGGCCAGGTGTCCGGGCGAGCACTAATTGCTCTGTTTCTTATCCTATCCTGGGTTGTGGTCATCGTTCAGTGCTGCACGGGTTCTGATGTATTGAGATGGCGATCATTCTATGCGACACATGATATGGCATGGAAAGCTCACTACAGGGAAGTGTTTGATCATGGAATCCGTGAGGCTTTGTGCTGCCTAGGACGTGCAAAATATCTGTAAGCCCTTCTACAGTCATTTTACAGTGTGTGAGGTTTCAATATTAATATATCTGTTTACTCTGGTTTGTCGTATGTACTGATCTAGAACCGTATTGGAAGAAGATGAGGTCTATTCTGTGGCAAGACTTCTGGGTGATTTGGTTGCATATCGTGCTTCTGGGACTGGTCATTTGGAACTGTTAGCAGGTTGCCTCTTTGTTTCAATCGTTTCATATCAACTATATGTTTGGTGGCCTGTCTGGATGTTCTTATCACTTATACTTTCACCTAACCCGCATTAATCTTCTGAAACTTTGCTATGCGCCTGCCCAAAGATGTGCATAGCTATTTTAGTGCTTTGTATACAATAAAGAATGAATAAACTCTACTGGGTACCACACCATACTCCAACTTATACTTCGTATTTATTATGCAAACTGTCCAGTGACTTCCACCTGAGAAACACGACTCCTGTAGAAAACTAATAACTTAAATATTTCTATTTGCTATCCTTTGACACAGAAAACCTGAGGGGAAATGTTTCTTATACTCAGCTAATAAAAATGTAAGACTGGAACTGTTGTATTTCAGACGCTGGTGGGTTACTTACCACTTCATTTGCCAAACCATCAAAAAGAAATAGACTAAATGACTTGACTGTCCATAAGCTTTGATGCACATCTAATGTGGCACACATAATTGTAAGGGTACATTGCTCCTATGTGTATTTTTGGTAATTAATGACAATCCGTATGAAATAATGTTTTTATTTAGTTTATATGAAGGGGTATTCCATAGATAATCCTTGTAGTCCATGTATTGGATTCAAGTCTAGATGACATGAAGCTAATGATATACCTTGAGTATTGGCATCAAGAGTCAAGACCATCTAATTAAAAATAAGAATGTAACATGATTAAGAAGAATAAATAAAGAGCATGAAGATATACAAGTTTGACCAAGACTAAGAGAAAAGATTGGATACAAGTTGGTAATTAACACATGAAGCATAAAGAATGTACCACATGGGATCTTTTGGTATGGTAAGCTTGTCAAATATGCTTCATGAACTAACCCATCACATATGTGTATTTTTTGTTTTCTGTATGGGTTATGTATCTTACATTGCGCATGCATCAAAAGCAAGATCTTATATAGCCCATGAGAGGATGACATCAAGTGGTGATCGATCGTCATCAAGGTTTAGAAGGGCAAGTTTAAGATGAGCATATCGAGAATATCATGCTATCCATTTGGTGATAATGGACTTGTTAAGATGTGCATTAATGAAGCTATCCCATAGTGGTGCATGGGAGAGATAATTGCGAGTCTTCATGTAGCAACAATGATTAAGTTGTGCATTCCGGCTTGAATGAAGCATCAAGCGTCATCATCAAGATCAAGCGGGATGTGATGCATCTAAAATGCATACATGAACTTTGTAGTTTATTGCCAGATATTAATTCATATTTGCATCTCATATAAGGTTATATCAATGTTCTACAATGCTTTTGGGAATTCTCCAATAATCCCCTTGATCTTGGTTATAACTCTGCAGAACAGGAATCTCTTGTTTTGTGTATTTTTTATTTTCAGGGACCTATACGGAGTTAAATAGACCCGAGCAATTTCAAGGATCAATATTTTACGAGGACTGATGATATAAATCTTTGAAATCACGCAAACGGAGCCCGGAAGGCATAAATCCGATGGGTGGCGCGACCCACACCCCTGGTTGCGCCACCTAGGCATTCCGCCTCCTTGAGCATCCTGAGCCCCCAGATGATGGTCTTGACCTAAAAACTTTTGTATAAAGGACCTCCGCCACGTATCAAAAAGGAGGCGAAGCGTAGACCAGAAATATCGAAATAGAGTCAGGACCAGCGAAGATTGGAGGGGGAACTTCTGTCGGAGCCGTCGCCGGAGATATCTCCTACCCCTCCAAGATCTACATCAACACCACCATGATGAGAAGGGAGTATTCCGCCTCTGGACTATGGGTTCTGGCAGTAGATTGTTATATCTCTCTTTCTTGTTCTATCATTGTATTAGCACCATGTGAGCTGTCCAACATGATTATGGTCATCTATGTAACCCCTTTGTGGTGGATCTCTTTTCGATGAGTTGATATTTGAGATTGGCGTCCTTTTTTTGTGAGATGGATAAGTAGATGCATATTTTGTACCCCTTCTTAAGTACTTGATTTGATCCAACTTGTATAGGAGAAGATTTGTGGGGAACGTGTGTGTTAGATGGAGCAACATGAGGGTAGTGATCTGGGTGGATACATGTGCTGTAGTTTCATCTAGTGACATTCTAGGTGCTCTTGTTAAATATAGGTAGTATATTTGAGATCCAAACATTATGTCAAAGTTCTTAAAACTATACTCTGTTAATTTTTAAATACTGGATTGATTGAAGTTTTCCCTTTCTAGAGGAGTCTAAGAGAGATGTGTTGCATCATCTCTATGCTAGGACGTAAAGCCCATATAAATACTTATTTCACAATATGAGATTCCACCAACATAATATAACTTATGAATTGTAGACAAGTGGGAGAGTAGATAAGTCCATTACACCTTTATGAGAGAGTAGACATGTGAAACCATGAACCATCGTCCAATTTCAATAATAAGAAACACCAAACCAACACTTTTATCAACCTCCCAAAATCCAAAAATATTTTTACCTTTATCAAATCCAATCCAAAACCTAAAAGACCTTTACTTTATTGTTTTACTTTTATGCCTAGTATAGATTGATTTACTTTTATTTATTTATTTACTACACTCTTCTTATTACTTACACGAAACCTTGTGCTTGACAACCACACGGTGAAGTTGGGTAACACAATGCAATTTATTTTGTTCTGTAGATTGCTTGAAGCGGAGAAGGTGAGTAATTCTTTGCAAATTTCCCGAGAGTCACCCTTGTGGGAAAAGATGCTTGCTACAACACTCTGCACTTGATGAGATTGGAGTGTGAAGGATTGCTTTGCATCCTTGCATGGTGTTAAGCTCTGCATTACGTTTTGTTTGAGTGGGAGACCATGAGCTTGTTATCTTGGAGGGTTACCTCCTAGTTGGCTTGGCGGTTAGTGCTCCGATGACCTCTTCGTGAAAGATTGTGAAGAGGCCCGAGCTTCTTCTTCATGGAGCTTGTGAAGTGTTCATGGAGCTTCATTTCCGGAGTGGAGGAAAATGTAGCCACAAGGGAAATGCAGGCAACCTTGACCTCCCACGCGTCCTGCATCACCTCCTCAAGCATCGTTGTCGTATCTGCTGTAAACCGGCACCGTAGATGTTGCTAGCCGCTGACGCTAGAGCAGCAAACACCATCACCGTGTCGAGGCGAATGGGTTTGATGCCGACGGCGGGTGGACTTGTTACCAAGGGCGGGCGGTCTTGCTCCGATGGGTGGCCGATGTTGCTGCAATCGGCGACCGGCGGCGGGCGGCCTTGCTCCGATGGGCGGCCGGTGTTGCTGCAATCAAGGACCGGCGACGGGCGGACTTGCTACCAATGACACGCGGCTGGCGTTGCTGCAATTGGCGACATGCAGACTTGCTACCAAGGGGGAGGGGACTTTCTCCGATGGGCGACCGACGTTGCTACAAAGAGCGACCGACATTGCTACCTTGGCATGGCGGCGTTGCTGCCAGCGGCCACCGATGTTGCTACAAAAGCGCATCGGGCCTGCTACCATGGACTACCAGCGTTGCTGCAAGCTCTTAGTAAGCTGCTGCCGCATCGTCATGTTCTCCAGTGTCGGCGTTGCCAGCGGAGGAGCGATGTCGACGCTCACTTGTAGGGGAGGCAGGGCTGTGAGGAGGATGAGCAACATGAGGAGGGCAACTGCTTCTACGACTCCATGACGGAAGTTCTCCGGCAGACGCCCCGACGTGGTTCTGCGGCGAGTCCCCACCGACGGTTGTGTTTCTGACGTGGGTAGCAGTAGTCCTAGGATGACGATCCCCTCGTGGGATGTGGGTGTGTTTTCTATTTGTTTATTTCCATTCAAGTGTTCACCCAATGTATGATTCTGATCACGTCAATCGTGTTTCGGTGACCCGGGATCACGTCAATCGTGTTGCTGGCTATTTGAGGATCAGGGGATTTGATTCCCGGGGGCACACCCTCTCAACTTTGCCTAAATTTAGATGTATCTAGACATTATTTAGTGGCTAGATATATCTAAAATTTAGCAAAGCTAGGACATATAGAAAGTACTCCCTCAGTTCCACGAAGGTTGTTTGAGTTTTTCCAGATTTTGACAAATTTCAAACAATTCCAAAAGCCAGCTATAAGACGCAGAAAAGAAAACTTAAAGCAAGTGGCAGTGAGTCAGCGATCATCATCAAGCTCAAAGCTCAGCTCTACCTGGGAAACGTCCCCAAAACAAAAAAACAAAGACAGCGGAGGCTTCATTCTATTTCCGTGCCCGTCCCCAACCACCCGCGCCCCCCGCTTTCCATGGCCGCCGCGGCCGGATGATGTCCAGGAAGCCCCTCCTCCCCTGCCGCGGGCCTTCCCCTTCCACAACCCCTCCCGCCCAGCTCCTCCTCCCAATCCGCCGCCTCCTCCTCCTCCCCCGCCGCCGCTCCTCTCCGCCGCCCTCGCCGCTCGACCGTCGGAGGCCGCCCGCCATGGCCGGCGCCGGCCAGCCCGTGGCCCCCGCGGCCGCGGCCGCGCCGGTGTCGGCCACCTCCTTCCGGGTCGGCATGGTGCGGGTCGTCTCCTTCCTCGTCGGCGGCCTCAATTGCGCGGTCATGCTACTTGGCCTCTACCTCATGGACGCCGTGCTCCCGCCGGGATGCGGCGGGGGGCTCGCCGTCGCCGCCGCGCCCGTCATGGCCGGGGTTCGGGTGCTCGCCATGCTCGGCACCGCCTGGGCCCAGCACGCCACCGCGGATGCCATCGCTCGCCGCCACCTGGACGAGGAAGCCGCCTCGGTCGCCGAGGACGCCGTCGCCCGCCACGAGATCAGGGTGAGATGCATCTCCCTCCGATATGTTGCTGGTTAGGTAGATCCTTTCTGGTTTGGTAGGCACCTCAAAACGCATCCGACGGTAGAGGCCAATTCTACCGAAGAAACCCTAAATCGTAGAAAACAGATTGCCCCTATCCTATCGTAGGGCTATATAAACAGCGGCTGGCTCGTCTTCTTCGCCGCCGCCGCGACAACCACCACCCCTCCTCGTCTTCGTCGCCGCCAAAAGGAAAAGATGCTCGTCGAACACATCCACTCCCATGCCCAAATGCAATCCCTGCACGCCCGCTCCGATGAGCTGGCCCGCTCCGATGAGCTGGTGATGCTTGTGTATCTGTTCTCTCTGGACTCCGTGCGCATCGCGCCCGAGTCGTATGCACTCCTCCGCCAGCTCAAGGACTCGACGTCCTTGAGGTTGTATTGCTCCGAGATGGCTTTCCTCACGGTCGTGGCAGGCTTGGCGCTGGAACTCCACAAGCTCGAGCATGATCTGTTACCCCAGGCCATGGATCAGGAGGCCAAGCTGGAAGGGGGCGTCCTGGAAGCCCTCCTACTCATGAAACACTCAGCAATTACGCTCTTACGTCTGGGGAAGGCCTTTAGGGAAGCCCACGTCAGGGCCGGATTGCTTAACGATGATCTGGTCACAGGCCCAGCCCGAGAGCTGAGCAGAGCGCTAAAGGATGCCGCTGTTAATGTACTGGAAAAAGGTTTCACCATCCTCTGGCTTCGGGAGCAGCGTGTCCCGTGGCTCCGGCTGGTCAACGCTCTGTTGGCGACCCCGGTTCGTTTCTCTGATTCTGGATCTGAATCTGAGTCTGAGTAGACTATCAGCTGTTTCTTGCCAGCTCGTGACTGTTGTGATGAGTATTTCTTAGGGGCGTGGCAAACAGCTTACAACTCTAGGGGTACCTCTCAAATGTTGCCATGTATTTCTTGGACCCTTTATGTTTGGATGATATTATGGATTTTAAATAGTACAGTATGTATCTTGGCTACTGTTTTCTCATTCTCTGCTAGGGTACAACTTGCAATTACTTTCAGTTAGGATGCTTCGGTGGACATGTATGAAGAATGATTATTCTTGTGCAAAATCAGTTTGTTTTAAAGTATCACTCTTCACAAGTCAAAACTAACAAATTCAACTTACAAGTCCCACTACTATACCAAAACTTCCAAACAACTCTTGCTATAAGAAAACTCCATCTTGAACTGTCCAACTATCCCAAGTTCAAATATCTGAATGGTGACAATCGATTCAAGTAGCCAATGCTGAGCATAAACATATACCATATAGCAATGCCAACATATATATCATAGATCAAATTTGCTAAGTAAGCAAATATGTACTCACACAGCTACAATTGGATCATGGTTTCTCTCTTTCTCTGCTATAACTCCTACTCTCAATGGTATCTATGCACATAATTGACCTGAACAACCCAAAGCAATTGGAGACCTCCTCAACTTGAATCCGTCCCAAGATAGGTGTTTCACAAACAACTGGACCGTTGCAACTGGCATATCGTGGCACTGTGTGTTGACTAAATGCCTTCCCTTCATTCTCACTTCTCAGGTGTAGTGACAAATGGAGGCCATCTTAGGCTTGTTGGGGATTTTGAATTTGCTATGCGAGATCCAAACTCATCAAGGGTTTGCATCAACAGCTTGAACCTACATAACTCATGCGGTTTGATTGATGGAAGATATCAGCTGATAATGCTGCTGTTATGGTGTTGCCTTAGTTGACCTCACAGTATGGTTACTCCTGGATAGTGATAAAAACCAGACAATAATTGAGGAAACTAAGAGCTTAATATGACGCACAAGTTCGATAGCACTGGCAATCTGGAAATTTCTCTTGATGAGTGACAAGTTACTGGTGAGGATTGTGGTTCCAATTTTGTAGTTGAACAAGAGCACACAAGGTTATGTACATTCATTTGTCGTGTTAATCAGGCCGAACCAATTTTTGGGAGGGGGAGTCATTGTGGTAATTAGGGTTAGTAATTAGTGGAAGCGGTATTTTGTTTCATGCACTCTAAACCACTATGCTCTAAACTAGCCTCATTTATCTATACCTTATGGATCATAATGCACTTGCAGTTGCATTATGAACATGTTTTCCTACCGAACTATGCTAGAACAATGCTAACATATTGACCATTCCCTGTTGAGACCCATCAATGAATCACTTAAGTAATTTATATTCAGTTATTCATATTTACATTCTGCCCCAGATAATATGTAAACAGGGCACAAAGGAGATCTAAAGGAATTAAGAAAATAAGTAAACAGGGTTAATGATGAGATATGGATATTTCTTAAAATGAGGCAGTTTAACTTAATTAGATCTGAGAAGAGTATACTTTCTACCGATTTGTCATGCTGTTGCTACTTCCAATTTTCTGAACAGGTGAGGTATAAACGGTGGCTGTGGTGGACTAGATTTGGTATGGCTGTTGGTGCGTTGCAGCTGGTTGGCGCAATATATCTCATGTTTGTCATTGTGAGAGATCTTCCTAACGGAAGAAGATCCACTTCCTGTTTCTTTGGTATGTTTGAGTTGGTTTATCACTTATCAGTTGTAATGTTAGCTTTTGAACCAAACCTTTTCAAGAGCTTCGTTTGGCGAAGCTCACTGCTAAGTTAACTCTATTCATACAAAACATTTGTTGAGAATATTTTCGGAAACTCTATATGAAATATATGGTTAAACAGTAAAAAGAGAATGCTACCTACTCCTGTTATTGTGCAGTTTTAGTCTCTGTAACTACTGAATCAATAGAGAACTATACATCTTAGGAGGACCCATATTTTATCCAGTGCCTATTTGCCTAAGTTTTCTTTGCCGCTCTATCATTTCGATATGTCTATCTTGTGCTCAAATAATTCGCTTGCCTTGCTTGTAATCTAGGACAGGATGATGCTGGCCAGGTCTCTGGGCGAGCACTAATTGCTCTGTTTCTTATCCTATCCTGGGTTGTGGTCATCGTTCAGTGCTTCACGGGTTCTGATGTATTGAGATGGCGATCATTCTATGCGACACATGATATGGCATGGAAAGCTCACTACAGGGAAGTGTTTGATCATGGAATCCGTGAGGCTTTGTGCTGCCTAGGACGTGCAAAATATCTGTAAGCCCTTCTACAGTCATTTTACAGTGTATGAGGTTTCAATATTAATATATCTGTTTACTCTGGTTTGTCGTATGTACTGATCTAGAACCGTATTGGAAGAAGATGAGGTCTATTCTGTGGCAAGACTTCTGGGTGATTTGGTTGCATATCGTGCTTCTGGGACTGGTCATTTGGAACTGTTAGCAGGTTGCCTCTTTATTTCAGTCGTTTCATATCAACTATATGTTCAGTGGCCTGTCTGGATGTTCTAATCATTTATACTTCCACCTAACCCGCATTAATCTTCTGAAACTTTGCTATGCGCCTGCCCGAAGATGTGCATAGCTATATCAGTTCTTTGTACACAATAAAGAATGAATAAACTCTACTGGGTACCACACCATACTCCAACATATACTTCGTAGTTATTAATCGCTTGTTTGAAGAATGGTCTTCAAAAGTTATTATGGAAACTGTCCAGTGTCCACTTCCACCTGAGAAACACGACAACTGTAGAAAACTAATAACTTAAATATTTCTATTTGCTATCCTTTGACACAGAAAACCTGAGGGGAAATGTTTCTTATACAGTTATACTCAGCTAATGAAAATGTAAGACTGGAACTGTTGTATTTCAGATGCTGGTGGGTTGGCCGCACAAATTTAGAATACGCAAACCATATATCGTGATTGCAATTTTTTTCTGCAGTTTGTTTTCTACACAGAATGTGGTGGGCTTGGTGCAATTTACTTGACATAAAATGTAAAACCATAAGATTTCAGAAGAATACCAGAAGAAAATGCTGCTCAAACTGAAGTTCCATGGTCACCCTTTTTTCTCTTGGCTATTCAAGTAGTTGACCTTTAGGCTCATTCTGTTAGCCGCCGAGATAGATGAAATATTATGATTGGAAGTGAGATTGGAAAGGGATACGTACTCGAAACCTGTTCATGCTAAACTACGAGATGCATGGCGTTTTCCCGCCTCTTTGTCACCGGTAATGCCTGTAGTTTTATGAAAATATAGTTCAAAAGGGAGGCTTCCTTGCTATTTTCCATAGATGGTTAATTGCAAAAGGATTATGTATGTACCGCTAGTACTATATTCTATGCTCCATTATGACTTATGAGTATTAACCGCATAATAAAGATTTCTTATATGGTATGTATTATAGGGCTTGCTCTATTGCAGAAGCATGGGAATTTGCCTGATTTGCAAACTGACCTTGTGGAGGCACCTCATAACCTTATGCAAGAAGCTGCTGTTCTCCATCCATTTGCTGAAGCGTGCTATACGGTTAGACACTATCTAATTGGGACATATTTCTTATGTATGCCTGCCTTGTATAATTACATGGGACAATGTTCTATTGCAGGGGCCACTTCTTGATGTTGGAAGAAACCCCATTTTGTTTCCATGTGCATGGGTTTATAGACAAGGCGTTTTAACTCCATGGACGCGCAGAAGGTAACCATGTCTTCTCAGTTGTCTGTTCAGTTCTCCCTTGTTTTCTCTTATTACTTTGTGATCTTATCTAGTCCAGTTCGGCTGGAAGCCTTGTTCTGAAGGGAAAATATTACTCAGTGAATTAAGCTAAATTTGAGCATTACTCTCTTTAATCTTAAAAATCTTGTTACACACTTATGCTTTCTATCTAAACATTTTGTATGCACATCTTCATGACTGTTGATCTGTTGTATTTCCCCCTTTTTCCAATGAAATCATAGACCAGTGTATTCTGACCTTTTGCTTACATAACAGTTACTACATACCAATCTTTGTTCAGGCGCCCTGCACTTGATGGTGATAACTGGTGGCGAGGTCATGCTGCAGCTTTCCTTAGATTTGCTAATATAGCACCTACTGCACTTGTTCGAGGCCGCGTTCGTCAGGTAATGCATGTTTTATAGTAGCACTTATATTAATTAATTTCGACAAAACTGGGACGATGTAATTATTTCAACCGTTTGCGAATAGCATTGTAAATGGCATTTGTACATATGTTATGTTTCTTTGCTGACACCTCTCATCTATGCTCATTTAGCTGCCCTCGGGAACCACTTTTTGTATTCTGCTTAACCTAGGATTGTTTTTTCGTTAAGCTATTGGCAGATTTGTTAAAGGAGCTCTCCCTCTTAGAGCGCACTAATTGTCTAATATGCATCATCTAGTTGCTGAGAACGTGAAATTCGTTTGGACAGTCCATTGGGTGTGCCATTATGTGCTGAATGTCTTGTGGTACTGTACAATGCATTCACTTGCAGGAAGGCGTCGTGACAAGTCAAAAAATGTTGTAAAGAAATAACATGTTGATATCTTAAAGAGAATCTGATGATCTCTTTCATACAACTATGCAGAGCAAACGTGAAGCTGCTTACTTTGTTGTGGTCCTCCACGAGAAAAAGACTGTTCTTATTGGGGTGCGTGGGACAGAGACACCAGAGGATCTCATAACCGATGGATTATGTAGAGAGTGTGCTTTCACTAAGGAAGATTTGGATGGATTAGTAAAGTAAGCCCATCTTAATAGCCACATCTTCTTTTCTTCCGTAATTCTTGCTTGTTATATTGTTCAAATTAACTTGTGTACATTCAGAACACCTGCTGCAAGCCCTTTTCTAATACTTGGATGGTAATGTTTGTCAAATTGGCTGTGGGGTACCGTTAGTTTGTGCCAGTTGTGTAGACTCCGCAAAATTTCAATTTGGCCAATACCATTACAAAACCCAGGTAACTTGTGAGATACACCACCGCCATCATTAATATATCATTTCTTAGGTTTAGGTGGGGAGTACACATTGAAAAATCTACATTACCTCTTGGTTAAAGACGTGTTCCTACCTATTTCTTCTTTGTTGGCTCATTTGTTTTTTCTTTTTGCACGGTGGACCACATTTAGCTATGTTGACAAATCCTCATAGCCTTCTTTTGTGATGTTTGAATATGTTAGATTGTGGCTTCGTTGAACATGTAATGCTGAGCTGTGATAGCCGCCTTACAAAATGGAACGGTAGTTGAATAAAAAATTGTGACATAGATGGTTTAGTACGTGGCTAAACTTGGTCCACGGTGCAAAAAGAAAGAAAGGGCCTAGTACAATCATATACACAGCAAAGGAAAAGTAGTTGGACCATGTCTTGAACCAAAGTGCAACATATGTCAAGTTACCGGTTTTTGCAATGATACTGGGCAAATTAACGTTTTTGTAGTTGGTAGCAACACAAAATATAACGGTGTCACATAGCCAAATTTTAGCTACTGTGCGTGGAATCACCTTTGAAGATTGCTTGCCCACAGCACACAGGTTTAGTATCTGAATTTTCTCAACATACAAAATGGTTCTAGGATTTTAGTTTTGTTGTTTTTGATCCTTGAACTCCTTTTCCTCCCATACAATATTCTTGATTCAATTTTATGCTTAGTTTGTCTTTCTTTTACCATCATTATCAATTTTCCAGCCATTCCATAGTCAGTTGTTCTGCACAGTTAAACAAAATGGATATTGTAGTGCTTCGGGTTAATGGATTATTAGTCTTTAGCAGTATTTTTGTTGGTGAAAAGGCTCATCTGACAGTATTTGAACATTTATTATATGACAGAGTCCACAACAAATACGCTGCGAGCTCTGTCTTAAGGAAAATTGGATGATTGGACCTAGTGTCAAGTGATTTTTTAGTAGAGAAACTGTTAGAACGATGACAATGAATAAACCCATGAGTTAAGGGGCCAACTTAGAGGCTAGATACCATTTAAGTGGAGTATCCATGTGTTATCCTGTATCCACAACACCCGTTCTTTCTTACACTATGCTCATTTATTTTCAGTAATGAACAGTTACCAGTAACTACGAGGGAGAGAGTTATTTCTACATTTCCACACTATGGACACGGTGGAATTGTAGAGGCTGCTCGAGAGCTTTTCATGCAACTCAATGACTGCACAGGAGGTTTATATTTTCACATTCTGTTATAGTTTGGTTCAGTTCAGCAATTCAAGTTCTTGTATCTGAAATGGTTTAATCATGTTCATGCTTACGTCCTCTTTCTGTAAATACCTTATAATCTTGTATACTGCATGTTTCACTATATTTAACTGTATTAACTGTTGGTATAAAAATTTATGTCACTATCTTTGAAACTGTGTCATCCAATTATTACTGGTTAGCACATAAATGGCAAGCGCTAATTCAGTACCCCTACAGACTGTTTATTGTTTTTATTCTACATCATTATTTGATTTGTTTTGCAACATAAGTATATTGCTCATTTGCTTGTGGTGCTTGTTTTTGTTTTTAGTAAACTATCACCTGAGATTGGAAGATTAGATGCAATATATGATTTTATTTTATCGGTTTCTACGTGATAAAACATTTTTATTAACTAACCTGTTCTCTCTTACCATAATGGCAACTCAGAAAACACGTCCTCCAGAAAACTTGGTTTTCTATCTACGCTGGTCCAGGAGGGCAGTGAGTGTCATGGATATAGAATTCGTCTTGTTGGACATTCTTTAGGAGGTGCTGTTGCTACAGTCCTAGGAATGATGGTAAAAGATGTTAACCTTTCACTGTATTTTTTCTAACTCTCCATTTACCTACGTTCCAGTTTGTCTACGGCTACCCCCCCCCCCCCGCACCCGTTGTGTTCATGATTTATGCATTATCTGATGAGCTTTTCATTCCACAAGTTTTATATGCATAAAAATCTGTCATCAGCTCATATGATTTTTTACTTGCGTTTTCTGCTTTTTCTCATGACTTGTTTAATCGCTGCCTGTGGATGCTGATCAGTGTTATCAGGAGTATTTAATACCCATGACTCTTCAAGGCTCTAACTTGCTCTTGGGCAGCTTTTTGGCAGATACCCAGACGTGCATGTGTATGCTTATGGTCCACTTCCGTGTGTGGACTTGGTGATAGCTGAAGCATGTTCACACTTTGTTACCACGTAAGAATAAGCTGAGAGTTGCCTAAAGCCTGCTTTACCAATGGAACTTTCATTCTTGGTTCTCTTAACAAGGATTATTAACTTCTTCAGTTCTTTGACTGAATTTTCCTCTTCCTTCCCAGCATTATAAACAACGATGAATTTTCTTCTCGCCTTTCAATCAACTCAATCCTCAGGCTACGATCTGCTGCAATAAATGCTCTTTCAGATAACTCTCCTGCTGATACAGCAATGATACAAAAACTTGCTCGCAGAATATTGAATGTGAACAAGTATCAGGGTAATGCTCCTGACCGAAGTACAGAAACTAGCCGCACATCTGAAGGAAATTTTCTAACCTTTTCTTTTGTTTCTTTCGATGAACATATGAGAATTTGACCACTTGAATCTATCTTATATATGTCACAGATTTTGCAATGCCCATTTGGTTTTTCTTGAATTGTCCTTTTGAATTTGCCTTTTCCTGTTACAGGGAGGGCAGTACCAAATGAAAGACGTTCGCCACACCAAGGCCAATTATGCAATAGTGAGCCAGATCTCCAAGATTTGCAGAATGGCCTTGGTGGGTACGGTGGATCCAATTCATCCATAGATGAACACAGAAGCTATCAAACCCTAGACATTGATCAGGATGTCCAGCCGATTCCACTTGATGGGCATGATTTTGGTTTGGAAGAGCATCAGACATCTAATAGGGAAATACTAGTGGACACTCCGGAAATGTTTCTTCCAGGCTTAATTATTCACGTGGTGCGGAACAGAAGAAGCCTCTTCCCTCTTTGGACATGCTGGAACTTGCAGGATGCTGAACCACCATATAAAGCTGTTTTGGCAAAAAGAGAGAACTTCAGGGATATCGCTGTTACTCCATCAATGTTCATGGATCACTTACCATGGAGGTAATGTTCAAATTATTTGACCAACTACAACTATTAATACATATAGTACATGAAATTTGGTAATGCCATATTGCCATTAACCTTTGTAAGTAGTACTAGGAATGTTGCAACATTGCATCGAAACTTATTACCCAAAGAAAGGACATAACTTCCAAAGAGAAGGACACAACTCTTTAAAAAGATCATAGAACAAAATAGTCAGGTCCCTTAGTACTCTCCATGCAGTGGCAGAGCGTGACAGTAAATAAGGGTGGGCACCCAGAGTGGGCCATTTGTAGGCTATTTACTGCTAATGGGCTACATTTATAACAAAACATAGGGAAAGATTGGAGAAAAGGGTGGGCCATGGTCTAGTATGGCCCACCTTGGTCTTTCGTCCTTGCTTTGTCTAAAAAGTTAGACCAGAAGTGCTACAATTTGGGCCAACTAATGTTACATGCTAGTGGAACTCGATGTAAACTGTTAAGTTGGTACTAAGGGCTGGGTAATAGCGTTATAAAAAAACATGAATGTCTGACTAGTAAGTTGGTATTACATTCGCTATCATATGGAAGTATAAAGCCTCTGTCATGTCAAATATGTTATGTTTGAATACCAGATATATGTGTTGCTAAGCTATGTCATTGGATTGTTTTTCCAAGAACCAATAGTTGGCATTAGAGTTTTCTAGACTAGAAGCAATTAGTTTTGCAATTGTTGACAATTGAAGTATACAGCTTTGCTTATACCACATGTAACCTTTTTCTTTGCCTGCATTCAAAGGTTTCAAACTGAGTTGTATTACAACTGATTTATCCGCTTACAGTTACACTAACAGCTTACGTTCTGAAATTTTAGGTCTCAGTATGCTATGCAGAGAACTCTAGAATGCCAAACGTTAAGGAGTTCAACTAACTGTGATTCACCTGTACAACATTTGGTCTGACCAGGGCAAAATTGCCCACCCATTCTTTTAAGACACTGAAGGAGCAAACCGTCCCATACTGCAAACATGTTTGTATAACTTGTGGCTATATTTGTGTATACAAGAGATCCGAGGCTTTGATTCCGCTCCATGCCCTGCTGAGCTTATTGACACTGACAGATTACCTGGACAGGCACCAGCTAACATATATCTGGCTAAAAGGAATTGCAATGCCTCCATGCGCAACAATACAGTATATCAACAATATCTTCTGGCGTCTACGTATCTACTTACCCTGGCCGTCTCTTCTGCATTGATCATTGGTGCAGCCATACTGGATTGTTCACATTCATTATTCATTATTCTGCGGCAGTGCTTGTTCATATCAGTTTTTTCTATTCATTCCAAGCCAAGATGATGTACATATTTAAGCAGCATAGTTAGTTGGAGGTACTTACTAGCAAGTGACAAACAAAGTGTGAATATACAACCTAGAGGTTAATTAATCTATAGCTTCTCTTCCTCTGTTCCAGCACTTTTGTCTGAGACACTAATTACATACTAATCTCACTCCACCCCCCAAAAAAATATACGGAGCAGCACTTTTTTTTTCTTCACAAAAATTCTATTTCCATTGCAAATAAGGGTGTTGTTCCCTCTACTCCCATGTTAAATAGAGTCTCATTGTATTCGTTATGTGTTCATTGAAAATCTTTATATTTGAGAGGTCATAACTAGTGGTAATGCAGTCACTTCCATTGCATGCTTGGTATATATGTGTACAGAAAACACGCCTTCCGTGTTTGGATGAAGAGGGAGATTAATTGTTATACCGTATATAGATGCATTCATATCTAAATAAAGTTGAGCCAATTAATTTAGAAATGAGAAAGTAGCTAGGAAGTAATCGGTCTTCTGTTTTTTCTGTCTGGAGCTGCTTTGAAGCCATCTGAAAGATTGTAAGATTTCTATCGCTGATATTGTTGTGTGTTTGTCCCGGAGCTGCTTGCATGCCATCTGAAAGATTGCAAGAATTTATCGGTGATCCTGTCCCCATTAGTTTTGTTTTACTCGTACCATGAACACCAAACCATGACTGACAGAGTCTGCCATGTGCATCTGTACTTGAGTCATTAACACAGCCCACGTTGGCATTCACTCGACCACCACAGTGTTTGTTAGTTAGCCTGCCTAGCCCAGCAATGGAAGTTGGAGGCACGGGTGGCCCGGCCAGTGACCTGTCTCAGCGTCGCCTGGTCTGGAACCGCCGACCTCGCAACGTGCAGCGTTGCTCCTGTAAATGCGCCTTGCCAAATGACAGCGCACGCACGGGAAGAACCATCGGAATGAGTAGGCTTCCGCATTGATCGTCGTCTCCGTCGCTAGCTGGACACTGCATGCAGCACTGTGCCAAGACATGTATCGTGGCGTGTCTTGTTGATTGCTTGAACTTGAAGCCGCACCACCTTAATTTCCATTCAGGCCTCCAGGGGGGTCAGATAGATACGAAGCGTACTTGGGTACTTGGAGGAGGATACTACAGTACTCGAGTTCTGCCCTGTAGAGAAAGATGGCGCAACGCCGTGTGGATCACTCACTGGTCAGCGAGCTCGCTCGCGCCGCTGGCTTGGCGCGCGGTTGGGATCGGAATCGGTTGTTGGCGCGGCCGGAGGAGGGGCCTGCGCTGCAAGCTGAAGGCGGGGCACACGACGATGACGTGCGCGACTGCGCGTACGCTCTCCGGGGAGGACCGCGACGGCCGCCGGCTGATCATTCATTCGGAAGCAAATGTAGTCAGAAAAGGTAGCTCGATCGTCGCCGGCCGCACCGCACGCAAGCTAAAGCTCTTCTCCAACTAATTAACACCTCCAAAGTCGGGCGGAAGCGAGCGGCAACGAATGAACGAAACGCCTATGACTGAATGAATGCCGCCTGATTTGGCGCCCGGTACGTTCGCTAAGAGCATGTCTAAGAGCATCTCCAAACCGTCCCCCAAACCGCGCCGGATTGAGCGTTTGGGGGACGTGTTTTGTTCGTGCCGCGTTTGGGGGACGTCGCTCCCCAGCCGCGTCCCCCAAACGCCGCTCCAAATGAATATTTATGCACGAAAATAAAGATTTTCATTCAATTTTGATTATATATTACAAAGTTTGAATGAAAACGGCTAGATTTCATCTAAACCTAGACTACTGACCGCCCGGCGGCGCGTTCGACGGCCCCGCCCCGTCGTCGCCTCCCTACGCCGCAGCTCCTCCTGCGCGCGCCTCCTCTCCTTGCGTTCGGCGGTGGCCGGACGGTGCCGCTCCCGCCGCGCGTCCTCCTCCGTCCCCTGCCGCGCCGCCCGGAGGGAGAGCTCGATGGCGCGACGAATATGCGCCTCTTCGAGGGCACGGGCGTCGTGCTGGAGCTTCTTCTCCGACTCGAAGGACTCGACGAGGGCGCGTTGCTGATCGGCCGTCTCGTCCGGGTGCGGCCCGTCGTCGTCGGACCAGCCGAACTCGTCGTCGTCGTCCTCCACCTCGGTCTCCTCCGCCTCGGCCTCCTCCTCCTCCATTGGCGCCTCCTCCTCCACATCTGTTGGCGCCTCCATCATCGCCGCCGCTAACGCGTCGGCCTCCGCCGCGCCACGGCTCCGCCCGCCTCCCCCATAGCGCCGTCGGCCGCCGCCTCGCCGCTGACGCTCCTCCGCCGTCACTCTGCTGCCGGTGCTCGATCGACTCACGCCGCCGGCGCTCGATCGAGTCACGCCGTTCACGGTACAACGCCCGCCGCTCATCGCGCTAGCGGCCGGCGCTCTTCAGCCCATCGCTGCTCCATCTCCTCCCGTACCGGCGCCGTCGCGCCTCTTGCTCCGTCGAGGCGTCGAACGCCGCAACGGTGTCGCCTGCTGTCTGCCCGCCACGCTGCGCCGCCGCGGCCTCCTCGGGCCGCGGAGGCGAGGGCGGAGAACGCCGCTAGATCCGCCGCCTGCTGCGCCTCACGCCGCCGGCGGGCCTCCTCCTCGAGTGCCTCCTCGAGTGCCGCACGCCGCTGCCGGCTCCTCAATGGAGGAGACGGCGGTGGAGGAAGTGGCCATCGCCGGGCGGTTCGCCATTGCCACGCGGTGATGGAGGAGACGGCTGTGGAGCGACGAGGGCTGTGTTTGTTGCCGGCGGGGTGTGGTGGCTACCATTGATGAGCCGGGAGACCTTTTATATACGCCGGCGTCGGGAAGAAAGCGCGGGAACAGACGAGAAGAGGCGGGAAGTTCGCGCGGGAACGGGCGGTGGCGTGCGAACGCCGGCGACGCGTGGAGGCTGCGCAGCACCGAGCGAGACGTCTCGCCCGCCCCTCCGTCGCCATTAAGGCAAAGATGCCGCTGCGCGCGAATAACTTCCGTCGCGAGGTAGGCGACGGTTAGGTTAAAATTAACTGTGCCGCTGACGCGTCGGCCCCGCGCCTCCTCGCCTCGCTTTTCGTTGTGTCCGCGTCCCCGGAGCGTCTCCTGTGGGACGGGGACGGGCTCGGGGCGCCGGACACCGTATCGGGCCGCGCCGGACAAAAATAGGCTTTGGGGGACGCGGCTGGAACGCTTTTTTTGTCCGGCGCGCCCCAAATCGCTTTGGGGGACGCGACTGGAGATGCTCTAACAGGCCCCGTATTTCTATGCCAAGAGCCATTCCGTCTAGCAGACCCCGTATTTCGCCCCGTATTTTTAAAAATTAAAACCCCGGAAGTTCATCTTCATTGATCATACTACGGATCATACATATATTGCGATCAAACCTACATCTATCCTACATCTATTCGTCAAGGATGACGAATGAGATGAACGCGATGGAGGCCGCCTCCTCCTGCGCCTCCCGCGCCTCGAACTCCCGGACCGCGGCGATGGCCGCCGCCTCCTCCTCTGCCTCCGCCCGCGCCTTCTCGGCGGCATCCTTCTTGGATTCGGCCACCGCACAGGAAGGCCGCCTCCTCCTCTGCCGCCTCCGCTTCCTCCTCGCCGGCTCCCGGATCTCCTTCGCTTCCTCCGCCGCTGGTGCTGCCGATGCTCGCCGCCCATGCCGCCTTCGACGCGCGGTCACGCTCCCAGTCGGCGCGCCACTTCTCGAAGGCGACGCCGCTCATCGGCTTGAGCGGCGGGTCTTGGCGGTACCAACACCCACCGGCGGCGAACTCCCGGAGCGAATCCGGGACGAACAGCGCGCCGGCGTACCGGCACGCTGCACGGCGACTCCCCTGGGCGGAGTGCTTGCAGTGGCGCCGCCACGCCTCCTCAACGATGTCCGGCGAGCGGGATCGCTTCGATCCGCTCGCCGGCGAGGCGGTACTGCGGCGGCGGGCGTCCATGCCGGAGCTGGGGTGGAATGCGGCGCGGGGGAGTGAGGAATTACTCGCCGGAGCTAACTACGGAGGCGGCGGCGCACGGCGGAGCTAGGAGTTAACCCCTCACTCGCACCTGCGTCCAATATAAGTAGGGGGCGACGGGGCCGATTTTCTGGGCCCCGTATTCCGCCGAAACAGGCCGGCTCGAATACGGGGCCTGCTAGACGGCCCATATCGCGCCTGCCCCGTATTCTGCCGAAATTTTACGGGGTGGGCGGATTATACGGGGCCTGTTAGACATGCTCTAACAACAGTTACAACATGGCTAACTGATCGTTGATCGAGCGAGCAATGATGATCAGCGGCCGAATCAGGGCAAGCCGACGCGTTGCGTCTTGCGTGGCGGCTCGGTCAGGGCAGGGCATGCAGGGACCGATTGATCACGCCAGCGAGCCGGCACGCTTGGGGCGTGGGATTTCCTACCCCAGCTGCCCCCGTCCTCTCTCTCTCTTCTCCATCGCACCAAACCGTACCAACAGCTCCCCGATACCTCTAGCCAGGGCAGTTGAGTTTGTAATTTTGGGTATGTTTGGATGCTGCCCAAATTTGCCCTACCAATTTTTCGGCAGCCTACAATTTTTTGGTCTTTGCCTGGTTGGTTGCCAATTTTTTTCTTGTCAACTCTTCTCACATTGCCTTCACAAATCTTACCAATTTTTTGGCCAACATAGGGTCAAGGAATCTCTAACCAATATTTTGACTTGCCAATGGTTGCCAATATTTTGGTAAAGGAAAGCTATCGCATGAACCAAACAGTTCCTTTGTCCCTCGTGGAAGCGTCAGTGCCTAGTGGATAGCAAGTCAACCACAAATGGTGCTCAGGCTACATCTAGCCTGCTATTTCTCAAAATTTGGAAAAAAAAATTAAAGTTTAAAAAAAATTTAGAGAAAAATTCTATATATAGTTAAAATAAGCTTGGGGGCTCCATGACAACACCCCCAAGGAGGTAACAACGCAACAAACGCCGCCTTTGCCAGGACCACGGGGGTCTAGGGTTTTCATCCGGATCCCCAATGCAGCAAGGTTAGCCACAACGACGCCCTCAGAGGGTCACGACACCCGCATGCGTCACAGTCGTTGGCGCTAGAGCGCTGGAATTTTGCCTGGAAAAACCCTTGCCACACCTGGTACCTCGGAGTACAAGTCATGCCCGAGCCGACCTTCTACCATGCGATCTAGGTGCTAGCCACGCCGAGGCACCTCCAACACCAGGAGCCCCCAACGCCCATTCCTCGCCACCCTCGTGGCCCCAAGAGATAGCCATCACCACTGCCACATGTCACTCGCTGTCGAGCCACCCGTGCGGTGCACCTTCCGGGACCGTCACCCTGGCATCTACGAACTCACACCCATGTAGCGAGGTCCATTGTGTGACCTGGAGCTCGGAGGATGTAGGAACATTGGAACCAGAGGGCGGCAACAACACAACCACCTAGAGGACGTCCTCCACCATCGTTGGGGAATGCATATTGGACGCAGCTTCAGGGACACACCATGCCTAGCAGGCCAGGACCGACCCAGATTGGGCACGTAAAGTTGTCACCGCCACACTGCAGTACGTAGGCCACCACAACCGCTACGCTCCTGCTCTATGCCGCACCACCGCAACCAACTCCAGGGGGTGCCACCGCTGTGAACAAGCCAACCCGCCTAGACCCAGATGTGTCCCGCAGGACCCATATCTGAGCCATCGGATCCTGGCCGCCATCAGCATGCTGCCTAGCTGCCCTAGCTCCACCACGACGCCACCAGGCCATCTCGAGCCGAGTTGCCGCCGCCTGCGTTGCCTGCCGCCAAGTAGCACCACAACCGAGGAAGAGACACCACCGTGCCTCGCCCCTGCCCACAGCCCCACCTAGGAGGATCCTGCGCTGGGTACAGGGCGGGCCCACTTCAATTCAAGGGTATTCAGATGCATACCCAATTTTTTTGACAAAACTACTTATATACAGTATAATGCATCGAAGGTATATATATGAAGCAAGAAAGAAGATAAGCGACAGAACACAGTACTGTCCAAAGCAGAAACAATCCAACCTCCCTATCGTGGCCCAACTCACAGTCTGGCCCATTAGATCCATCCCCACGCGGCCACGACACGCACGCCCAATGCCAGACTTCCAGAACACGACTGTCTGTCATTCGGTTAACTTCCTCTTCCCGATCGCTCTGGATTTACAGTATGTTGCTGATTCACTAAGCCCTAAACACGGCCAACGAACCGACGGCGGCGGCTAAGAGCATCTCTAACAGAGGCTCTAAAATTTGGCGCTGTAAAAGTCGTTTACAGCGCGCTGTATACTATTAGCGCGCGTGTTAGCGAATTTGCCCGCGGCAGAGGCACTATTTTCCAGCGCGCGTTGCTGTGCGAAAAACGCACCTCCGGCAGAGGCGCTATTTTGCACAGCGCGCGCGGTATAAAGTGCAAATCCGACCGTTTTTTGAAAATTTAAATCGAACAAACTATGAAAATTTGATCGAAAATACGAATATATAATAAAAGTTCGACGATACAATGCGACATATATTTTAAAGTTCTACGGGACTACTCGGAGGAGTTCCAGTTGAAGTCCGAGCTGCTCGGAGTCATGGACGACACCGGCGTTGTCGTCCACTCGAAGGAGGAGGAGGAGGAGACGACGCCGTCGACGGCCCTGCGCCGTTCTTCTTTTCCTCCGCCTTCCTCGCCGCCTTCCTCTTCGCGATCTCGGCGCGGCGCTTCTCGCGGGAAGCTTTTTTTGCCGCCTTCTCCTCCTCCTTCTTCTCTTTCTCCGCGTAGAAGGCCGCCGTGGCGGCGACGTCCTCCGGGAAGCGACGCGCCCATTCGACGCGGAACGCCTCGTCGCGCTCGACGATGAGCAGGCGCTGCTCCAGCTCCCGCTGTCGGCGCTGCTCCTCCCGCGTGATCATCGGCGGCGCGAGCATCTCCGCCTGCTCGCGCGTGAACACGTCGTCGTAGGCACGCGCCGCCTCGTGCGCCGTGTCGAAGGTGCCGAGGCGGATCCGCTCCTCGCCGGAGCGGATCTCCGCGTCGAATCGGCCGCTCGGCCGCGCGCGGACGCCGCGGTAGCCGGAGGATGAGCGGCGGCGCGGCGGCATCTTCGCGACGAGGAGGAACGGCCGGAGGCGGAGCGGCGCGGGAGGGAGAGCGGCGGGGAGAGAGAGGGCGCGGGAGGAAGACGCGTGGAAGTGTGGCAGTTGGCCGCTTCGCGTGTGTCATCTTTACAGCGCGCGCGCCGACGGACGCGGCAGATTTTCCGCGCGGGATAGCGCGAAAGCGTGCGAGCGGTAAAATTTTTAGCGCGCGTTCCGTTTTCCCGCGTCCGCTGGAGCAGCGCGGCAGCATCCGCGCGCGGCAAAACGGCGGTTTTTTGCCGCGCGAGGCTTTTAGCGCTTCTGTTGTTGATGCTCTAAGGAATCACGGCTACGGTGCGGTCGTACCTCCGCCCCTCCTCGTCTCCACGACTCGACGCCTGCAGTCTGCTCATCCCCACTCCCCAAGGTGATCGATTGAACCTTTTGTTGTACCTGCGCCTGTTGCTCGGCTTAATCGCACATAGATTGAACCTCTATATTTTCTGTCACGTCACTAGAACTAAAAAACCAGGTTCTCTGTTCGTACCGGGAAGCTACAGACACTATTGAATAATCTGAAGCTGAACCATTCGTTGAGGTAAAGTAAAAATTCAGACCACCTTCCGTTCAATTCCGACTGAATTAGCTCGAAATTCAGTATATCTTTTTTTTTATGTTTCAAAGTTTTAAATCGTTTGTATAGGTTGTATTCGATCACAAACATGAAGAGAAAGACAGGTCTGCTGTTGATTTGAAGGCTTTTTTTGGAAAGAGTTGCAGCAAAGAAGAAACAAACAAAAACTCAAACTGAAAATCAATTGGTATGCATACCAAAAACTTGGCTTTGGATAATTTTTTTTCATCCTTTAGAAATTTGAATACACACTTTCAAAATCCTGGGCCCGCCGCTGGCTGGGTAGAGGAAAGTCCACCTTCGCAGACGATGAGACGCCACCATGCACTGCCGCTGCCCACCAGCCCCACCTGAGAGGAGCCTGCGCTAGGTAGAGAAAAGGCACCGCGCTGGCCCCACCTAGGCTTTGCACGTTAGCTCCTATTGGCGACGACGACGGAGGGAGGGGGTAGAAGGAGAGGCTCGGGGAGGTTAGGGTTTGACGCCCCGCGAATGCCCGCTGGGGGCAGCCTAGAGCCCAATCGTTTCGGCTTCGTCAATCTCAATACACGTCAGATTAATTTGTTGCACTCAGTCTTTTAGAGGTTCGTGCGTGCTTTTATAGTATGCACGTGTGAATGGTGTGTGTTTCCCAGAAAAAAACGAGATTACTACTGTGTTAATTTATCATTTTTAGTTTTAAGGCGAAGCTAAGCCCGTATTGCATGGAAATTAGTCGTTTTGGGCTTTTGGCCCTAGCTTTAACTAGGTGAGACACGGAATTCTCTTCACCGAATTCTGTAGATCAATGGCAGGCACATGAACTATCGACTTTACACGCCTTCATCACGAGATCGCAACAGTGCAGACGAAAAGGAAGGGTAATAAGCGAGCTGGGATCCCAACATGATCTATCAACAGTCTTTTCTCATGCATGGCGGCCGGAGCCGGATCGACTTGCTGCCTGAGAGGTCGCTTTCCTCCTGCGCTGTTTTGTTCCCGGTGGCCAGCCCAGCGGGCACATCTTTTCCGCTTTACTTTTGCGTTCCATCATTTTTCACGGGTTTCCTGTATGTCGGATAAAAGGTTAAGAGCATCTCCACTCGTCCCCCCGAACAAGCCCCCGGCGAGCGTTTTTTACATCCGGACGGCGTAAATCGGCCCAGTCGCGCCCCCGGTTCCTCGTTTTCGTCCGGATTTGGCCCTTCATCCATCCGGCGAGCCCACGCCGTCCCCGGTCCCCGGGCGCGCTCGGGACTCCGGATGAAACGTTTTGGCGCGAAACACCGTGTGGACCCGCGTAGTCGGCGACGGAAAAACCAAATCCTGTCGATTTTCCCTCCATTCCCTCCAATTTGCTTGCATATCCCCATTCTCTCCCGCCGAATTTCGCCATTCCCCTCGTCTTCGAGTTCCGGTTCCGGCGGCGCCTCTCCTCCACCACCGCTCTCCTCCTCATCTTCTCGTCCACCACAATGCCGCCGAAGGGGACGACGAGGAAGCCGCGGGCGAGGAAGGAGCGGCCGCCGGGCATGACGAACGCACGGTGGGCGGCGGACGAGAACGGCGCGACATCGAAACAAGCTGCAGGGCGGCGAGGGTGAAAAAGCCGCCGCTAAGAGGGCGGCGGAGGCGGCCCGGGAGGAGCAAGCGAGGAAGATGAGCATGGCCTTCGGCGGCGGCGGCGGCGGCGGCTCCATGTTCCCCGGCCAATGGCCGGCGCAAGGTACGCGCAGTTCCCCGTCGTCCTTCTCCCCTACGATGTCCTCGCCGTCGACGCACCGCCATGTTCCAAGAGGGCACCTACGTCCGGCCGTCCAGGTTCACGCCGTCGCCGCCCGAGCTTGACATCGACGGCGGCGGCGGCCGGTTCGAGGGCACCTCGCCGGTCATGCGACGAGGGCCGCTCCGTTCGGTGCCCCGTTCGGTGCGACGCCGGCGCCGAACGATGAGGCGATCCACGAGATGATCACCTCCGGCTCCGCCGCCGCCGGCTGCGAGCCCGAGGTTCTTCATGGACGCCGCCGCCGCGAGCCCGGGGTTCTTCACGCAAGAGGAGGCGAGGGCGACGGCAGCTGTGGCGGCGCGCAAGGATCAAGTGGAGGATGTTGCCGACGGAAGCCAAGCCGTCGAAGAACAAGAAGACGAAGAACTCGGAGAGACAACTCAAGCCGACGTCAACCCGTCGAAGGGGAAGAAGAAGAGGAAGAAGGACTCGCCGCCGCCGAACCGCGTATCAAATGGACGTCGAAGGAAGAGGAGTGCCTCGCCGAAGCTTGGATGACCGTGTCCATGAATGGCATAATCGGTGCCAATCAGTCGTTCGACACCTATTGGCTTCGAGTGAAGCAGGCGTACGAGGAACGCAAACTCGTCGATCCCTACTTCAACAAGACGAACATGAACGTGTACCGGGGAGACAAGGCAATGGCCACCCATTGGGGGATCATGCAGACGGCGTGCAGCAAATGGCACGGCGTACAGGAGGAGATCGCGAAAGTGCCGATCAGCGGCCATGACTTGGAGCAAAAGGTATGCTCCGTCGACCCGCATCACCGAGGTATATCGTCGTTAGCCGACCCGTTTCGCCGTGCTCTTTTTGCCCAGCTGCGCCGAGCTTTGGACATGTACACGGACGACACCGGCCTGCGGTTCAAGTTCCTCAACGTCTACGCCCGCCTCGAGCACCTGCGAGAAGTGGAGGGAAGTTCGCACAACCCTCTCGAAGAGCAAGACCGAGCGAGTACAACCCCGACGCGCCGGCGGCTTGCGCGTCGGAAGGGCGCCCGAACTCGGCCGAAGAAGCTCGAAAGAGCTCAAACGGACGGACGGTCCCGCCGACAAGATGCGGGCGTCGATCGACAAGTGCTTGGCCGACTTGAGGTCGCACGCCGACGGAAGGCACGACAAGTTCGACGACAGGTGGCGGGAGATGCTCGCCAACCAGGGCGCCCGGATCGCACTGCTGAAGACGACGGCGGCGGCGAAGAAGAGGAATACAGACTTGGCGTTCCTGATGGGCGGCGGCGACATGGAACTGATGGACGACGAGACGAGGAATTGGTACCGGGCCCACCGCAGCGACATCCTCCGAGCCCCTCCGGCCAGTCCTTCGTCGTCTCCACCGGCTCCTACCTCCTCTACCTCACCATCTACCTCGTCGGCTCGCGTCTGCGTCGGCGTCTACCGTCGCTGCTTCCTCGCCGGCCGCCGCCGCCGCTCCGGCCACGACGTGCGAGGAAGCTGGTCCGTCGGACACCGCCGTGCCGGCCGGGACCGCCGACGAGCTCGTCTCCGTGTAATTTCCCTCCGATCGCCGATCCGTGGCTGATCCTTTTGCTCGTTTTGCCGATCAACCGGCCGTGCTTTGTAGCGCGGGACGGCTATTTGTTTGAATCTAAACTCTATCCGCCGAACTCCGGGTGGACGACTGGAAATACGGTACTCCCCACGACTTAATTTCATCCAATCCGGCGGTAGTTTCGTCCGGATTTGGGCGTGGGGAGCCCCAACGGCTGGGGATGCTCTAATAGCGAGGGCTCAGGGGTTGGATCGACGAGATGTCTGGCCAATGATCGCGGACTCCTTCGTAACCAGTTCCATACAGTGTCTGCCTTAATCTGAGTGCATATCAACCTACTTTTTTGGCTGATAATGATATCATTCTCAGAGTTCTTTGACTTAAACGACCTACTTTCAAACTCTAAACGACTTATGCCCTTGTATCAGATTTTGAAACTACTATGGTTTCTCTTGGTCATGCTATGTTGTATGGCTTAACTGATGTACATGACATGTCATTTAGTTTGTCTAGTTTTCATTGAGTCCAGTCATCTGAAATGGCATGACCTAGCTATTTTTTTATTTACAGTTTTGCAAGTTCTCAGCTAGGTCAGTGCTCAATCCAGTCCTACATCGCTCAATTACATCATGATTCGTGTATATAGTTATAAGTTAGGTTGCAACTAAGTTTTTTTTATTGTAAGTGGGGATGCAACTAAGAAAAATACTTTAAACCGTTATATTTATTTCATAATTTGATAACATCATTTGACCAAGAACTAAGTTAGTTCACAATCGAATGAGAAACACTTTTTTTTCACGACCGAGAGATTTCCGTAGGGCCTGACATCGTTGAGTCTAGCCATCTAAAATGGCATGATATAAATGAAGTAGCCCAGGATATTTTCCTGCTCCCGGAGGATCAGCGGGAGTGCATGGTTTCTGGATGCAACCGCCTTCGAATGGTTGCCCAGGATATTTTCTACCAGGCTACTTGGCGGCCTATTAGAAGATTGCAAGATGCCTAGTTCGCTTAGCTTTTCCCTATTTTTTCGATGGCTGATATTTGTATCGACCTTCGATGATCCTTGAGTTGTGAACTTTTGAATGATCTTTATTAATAAATGGCTGTGTGCATCAACCGATGCAGAGGCCGGGGTAACCTCATTTCGAAAAAAAAAATGAAGTAGCCAAACAAACAAACGTGTTCTAGCTGTTTTTTACTCATCCTAAGCTAAAAATGGCTAAGTCTAGTGATTTAAACAAGTCATGCAACATTGTGTGACTATAACAGGTTATAGAAGTTTTAAAATTTTGGAAGAGGCTATAAATGATCGAGTTTAGAAAAAGGCCATTTATATCAAAGAAGTTTGGCTCTTGTATTTTTTTGAAACGGAGGCAAAAACTTTGCCGAGCTTCTTGTATTCTTACTTATGCATAGGCTAGTACTGCTAGAGCATAAGGATTTCACATGAAGTAGCAAACAACATCTATCAGTTTCTCTATAGGAGGGAATCGTCAACACGATTGACACGTCTTTCCAACGTTTCGGTCTCTCCGTCGCCTGCCTTTTGTAGTGCGTTAGAAAATTATACGCCTGAAAGTTCAGAGAAGTTTTGTAGCGACTTCACTCTAAAAGTGAAGCAACAATGAACGAAACTTCTGGGTGGAGGGATCAAGTTGAGGCCAACAATTAGTGCATCAACGGTCAGTCGTCGGATGTCTAGTTGCCTACCAACTAGACAAGCGCAGTATCGAGCTTGTCTAGGCTGCTAGATACTTCATCCGTTCCAAAAATATGTTAGAGCATCTCCAGTCGCGTCCCTCAAAAAGCGTCCGGCACAAATGATTTGGGGGACGTTTGGGACCGCGCCGGACAAAAAGAGACAAAAAATCTGTACAAAAAAGAGGCTCTTTCCAGCTAGCGTCCCTCAACATGGCGTCCGGATGCATGCATTTTAATAAAGGGGACCACCTCATGTGGGAAAAGTAGGTGAGAGAAAGTGTGGGGAAAGAGACTAAGCATGTGGGGACAAGGGGCCGCATGCATGCATGTGGGCGCTCATTTAGTGTCCGGCGTCCCGTAGAGACTCCATCATGGAGTCTCTACGGGACGCCGGACACAAAATGAGGCGCTATTTAGCTTTGGGGGACGCGACTGGGACGCGATTTTCCCCATTTCTTGTCCGCCGTCCCCCAAACGCCGTTTGGGGGACGCGACTGGAGATGCTCTTACAATATAAATTTTTAGTTAAAGTTTTTTTTATAGAATTTGAATAAACATATATAGCAAAAGATATCAACGTCCACAATACCAATTTATATAATATAAAAAATATGTCATGATGATTCTAATAACATTGATTTGGTATTATATATATGGAAGTTAATATATTTTGCCATATACTTCATCAAACTTAATAAAGTTTAACTTTGACCAAAAAGTATATGCAATGTAGTTTGAGACAGGGGAGTACTAGAGGAGTGTGCAATTGCAGCGGGGATGTCAAGTGAGACTTCAATCGGACCCCCACATCCAGGTTAATATACAATACATTGTGCATCCTCTTGCCAATCTAGTGACCAAAGTTGGCAATTGGGCACTTACGATCGCCCCTTTAGTTTAGTCACCCACACACTCACACATACAACTAGTGCTCCAGGGAATAGTTTGACCATGGAGAAACTAAAGCAGGTGAGATCCCCCACCCATATCCTGCGCGTAAAGAAAAGAGCATCCGTCCGGATCATGTCACCTGACTGGCAAAAACAAACAAGCTAGTTTTAGATCATGTGAAATATAAGATTACTTCGTCACCAACCTTGTGATCTTTCGTGTATTTGATGTGCTTAGAGAGAGACCCTTTTGTTTTTAGTATGAACGGAACAGTACGGGCTGAGTGCAGTGCGATCGCTCTCGGATATCCTGTCAGGAACGAAAGCATCTGGATCTCCATCGCTGAGTGTGTTTGGACCATTTCGTCACGCAATAGACCTGTCTTTGAAAAGAGGGATGGAGAAAACACAAGATGGGGGCAGAAAAGAAGGAAAAGCGACCGATCGATTTGGATCATCATCATTAGTCTGAATCGCCATGGAGTCTCCAGGGGATTAGTTAGAGCACTGGTTTGCGAAAGAGAAGTTCATCGAGGTCGAGCGTCATCGAGCATCGCCCCGCCCACCAACCCACGCAGGAGAACGACACACACATAGGAGACATCAACTTGTCCCGGCAGCCCGAAGAAGCGCTGATATCCCTGACCCCACTCAGCAATCAGGTCGAGCTGTTCCTGGTGGCTGGTCTGGTGCGGCCGTGTTCGGCCATTTTGACAAACCTGGCTTTAGAGGTAAACTATTGCACAAAATAAAATCTTATCGAAACTATTTCATAAACTGTTTTGTAGGAGCGCTACCCACCGCCCTCCTGCTAGTGTGGCAAGGAGGTCGCGGCTCGTTAAGGTAGCGCCTCGGAGCGCCGTGCATGCTACCCTTTGCTAGCTCAACTCACTACACAAGGGCGATACCCTCTTAAAAACGTTTAAGTATCTGGGGTCGTCTGCCCCACCATCCTCAGCCACTTTCTTCTCCCTCTCGACCCCGAAGCTCTCCGTGTCTCATCATCTCCCCCCCCATCTCGCCCTTGTCAAATCTCCTTATGTTGGTTCGATTTCTTCGTGGATTTGGACTCCCCTAACAACATATAGGTACTTTCCCCTTCTCCCTTGTTTTTGTCCAATTCAAATCTTCTAACTTGCTGGAATTTTCCTAAATCTTTGAAACCCTAGAAATTGTATTGACAAAAAATCTATGGTTGGTTTTTGTTGTATTGGCCAATGGTGATTTGTATGATGGCTATGAGCATATGAAGCATTATGCTTATGATTTGTAGATTAGGATTTTTCTTAGTTTTAGATAGGCCTAGATCTAATTAGGGTTAGGGTATGTGGGTTCAATTTTGGTGTTAAACTTGGCATGTCTATGTAACATATTGTTATTGTATTTTTCAAATGCATAGCTTAGTGAATACATGATTGGGTAAAAATCAAAATTATAATTATTTGTTCACTTATATTACATTTAAAATATTGTTCTTTCGTACTAACTTTATCCTGAAAATTGTTGTAGGTATGGCGCCGTCCGAAACGAAGGACATACCGACGAAGTGGAAGTACCGCTGACCATTAGCCCATGAATTTTCCAGAAGGAACTAAATGTGCTTGTTGTTGGTGCGGTGATCTTTGTGTGGCCAAGTGATGTGATGGTTGGGATGAGAAACACGGAAGGAGGTTTGTTATTCATATGACAAGGCCAAGCCAAACAAAATGCCTATGACTACCCGACGGTATGTGTTTGCACTTATAATGAATATTTATCGAGTGTTTGCCATTAACAATATTAAGTGCATTTGCAGTCTCCCCCATCGTTTTGTCCATTTGTGGAGTGGATAGACTTAGAGCAAGATAGCTACCACAAGAGAGAGGTCGTAACTAGGGAAAGAAGAATGTGGGACTACACCTTTGAGTTGATTCATGCGGAGGAGCGCGAGAAAAATATAAAGATTTGGAATGAGAAGCTAAGTTTGGAGAAAGAGAAGAATGAACAAGAAGAGAAGGACCTTCGTGAGGCGATGCGGGAGAGAGAGAGAGAGAGAGAGAGAGAGAGAGAGAGAGAGAGAGAGAGAGAGAGAGAGAGAGAGAGAGAGAGAGAGGGAGAGGGAGAGGGAGAGGGAGGGGAGAGAGAGAGGGAGAGAGATCTCTTCTTGCAGGAGAGGAGGTGGGAGTGGAAGAAGATGCCAACAAGCGGAAGTGAAAGTATCCCCGTTAGACTCAGTAGAGCCATGTCTTCAAATTTAATGCCTTGAAATTTGGCGTTGTAAACTTTAAGGCTCAACACCACCTATTTCGCGAACTTCCATGTGTCGTGCACTTTGATGTTGTTGTAAGGGTACATTGCCCCTATGTGTGATTTTGGTAATTAATGAGAACCCCTATGGACTAATGTTTTCATTGAGTTTATGTGAAGGAATATTCCATAGATACTACTTGTATTCTATGTGTTGAATTCAAGTATGGATGCCATGAAGATAAAGATAAACCTTGTGTATTGGCATCAAGATCATCGATTTGAAGATATATATGTGATATAATCAAGAAGAAGAAATGAAGATGGAGTTCTTATGTGGAACTCAATATTAGCCATGCTCTAGATTATGTGATAAGAAATGAATGATCAAGATCTTGAGTGCTTGATTCCAAGTGAAGAATTCAAGTTATGGCTCTAAGTCGGTGTCATGATAGTCTCATAAGTTGAGCTATGGTTGACTAAGATTTAGAGCATGCAAGCAAATGAAGAATTCTATATACACCTCAAGATAGTATGATAGAACATGAGAAGATACAAGGTTGACCAATACAAAGAGTGAAGAATAGATTCAAGTTTGGTCAACACATGAAGCATGAAGAATGTGCCACGAGAAGTCTTGTGGTATGGTAAGCCGTGTCAATCATGCTTTATGAACTAACCCATCATATATGTTCCCTTTTGTTGTCTATGTGGGTTAGGTATCTTTCCATGGGCATGCATGAGAGGATGCCGTCAAGTGGTGATCGTCATCAAGGTTGAGTTGGGCAAGTTCAAGTTGAGCATCTCGAGAGGATCATATGCTTGAAGCTTGCCGTCCATTTGGTGATAATGGACATGTGAAGATGTGCATCAATGGAGTTTTCCCATCATAGTGTATGTGGGAGCATTTGTGAGTCTTCACGAAGCAACAATGATCAAGTGAGCCATCCGGCTTGAGTGGAGCTTGAAGAGTTATCATCAAGATCAAGCGGGATGCGCAAGGCAAAGGTATGGCCTTGATAGATTTTCCTTTTACCGGTCTCAAGGTGGTTGATGGGAGACCGAATTATAGGATAGATAGCCGCACTATCAAGAGGGGCTTTCAGTTGGGTAACTTGATCACATTGTCTTAGGGAGCTCAATCCGTTGCATACTTTGCATATCCCTATTGCTTCTTAGTGTTTCTTTGTGAGAGGTGCTTGAGCTTGTTGCTAGCTTTACAACAAGCCCAAGTTCATCGAAAACGGAATCCGCATGCATCTTCTATTGCGTTTTCAAGTCTGGACGTCTTCACCGTTTCTTGACGGTGGGAGACTCCCTCTCTAAAAACATCTAAAAACATGTTATCTTTCCAACAAAACTGGTTTCATGTCAATCGGGGTACGGACACAAAAGTTATCACATTTTTTGTATAACATGTTTTTCTGCTGGCCCGGTTTCTCGCCCGGCATGACCGACCGTCCCACCGGATGGCCCGGTTCCAACCGGCCCCTGGACTGGTGCTAGCCGGGGCCATGTTCTGTAAGACACAGAAGGGTCCCGGTCATGGCCCGGTCACAGGCCCAGTCTGGACCGGCTGGTCCGGTCATGCACCCGGCTCGACCGGGCCGTGGACCGGACGGCTCGGCGCCAACCGGCTCCTGCGCTGGTGACATCCGGAGGCTACTACTGCATGACAAATCCTGCCCCGGTCAAGGCCTGGTCCCAGCTCCGGTTTGGACCGGAAGACCCGGTCCCTGGCCCGGTCTGACCGGCACCTGGACCAGACGGCTCGGCCCCAGGCCCGGTTGACCGGCCTCCTCGACTGTGCTGAGCTGAAACTCACCCAACGGTTATATTTCTCCCTAGACTATAAATAGGCCTTCTTCCACCTTGGGCTGGATAAGTTCTTCCACTCTCTCTCCTCCATTGTTGACTTTGAAGAATTTGCCCTATCTCTTGTTTCCCCCATGATTGTTGCTCATTCTTGAGGGATCTAAGAGAGGAGATCTAGATCTACAATCCCCACCAATCCATCTCTCCTCTAAGTGAGGGGAACTCTTTGGATCTAGATCTTGGAGTCATTTGTTGATTTCCTCTTTGTTCTTCCTCTCTAATCTCATCCTAGCATTTGTTGCTTTGGTGGGATTTGAGTGTGAAGGATTTGAACACCTCTAGTGTTCTTGCTTTGCATCATTGCATAGTGTTGAGCTCTTCACCACGATTAGTTCGAGTGAGAGACTGTGATCTTGTTACTCTTGGAGGGAGACCTCCTAGTTGGCTTGGCGGTTGGGGCTCCGGTGATCTCTTCAAGGAAGATTGTGAAGAGGCCCGGGCTTCTCCTTCGTGGAGCTTGTGAAGTGGTTGTGGAGATTGCCATCTCCGGAGTGGAGGAAAAGCTAACCATAAGGAAAGGGCCATTATCCTTCGTGGGTTTGGCTCGGAGAAGAAGGTGAGCCTTCGTGGCGTTGGGGAATCCTTCGTGGGACCTCCACCTCTCCAAACGTGAAGTACCTTTTTGCAAAGGAAGGGAACACGGGAATACATCTTCGTCTCCGCGTGCCTCGGTTATTTCTATACCCGAGCTTACTTTCCTTGTGATAGCCATCGAGCTTGAAGTATCTATTATATCTTGCTATCACTTGTTGTTCATATATATTGTGCCTATCTTGCTTAGCTCTAGTTGTTGTTGTTGTACTTAGTTGAGCCTAGCATATTTAGGGTTTGTGCTTGTAGAATAAACATAGTTTAATTCCGCATTCTTAGAAGCCAAATCTGTAAGAGTTTTTAAACGCCTATTCACCCCCTCTAGGCGACATCTCGTCCTTTCAGTTGTAAACATTAAAGTCAGGTGAAAGACAAAGGATGCCCCTAGAGGGGGGATGTGAATAACGGTTTAAAAACTTCTACATTGGGGGCTTAATTGAGCAAGTGCGGAATAAAGATAATTTTTTACTTGTCAAACACAAAGCCTATAAACTAGGGCTTGCATATGTTCACCAACAACCTATGCTAAGCAAGATAAGCAACAAGGTGATAGTAAGATATGAAACATCAAGCATGAAGGCTATCTCAAAGTAAAGTGCAGAAGTAAAGGAGCTCGGGCTGAGAAGTAACTGAGGCACACGAAGACGGCGATGTATTCTGAAGTTCACACCCTGATGGTGCTACTCCCTGTTGGAGCAGTGTGGAGGCACAAGGCACTCTTCCATAATGGCGCACCATATTCTCCTCGAGCCTTCCCACCAAAAGGAAAATCCTCGACCCACTAAGGGACCCTTGAGGGTGGTCACTGAACCCGTACAAGCTTGGAGTAAGATCCACAACCTAATTGGAGGCTCTCAAGTAAACTCTACGAAGGTCACAAGTTCGAGGAAAACTCCACAACAATTGGGGGCTCCCAAGCAATCTCCACCAAGGCCAAAACGCCACAAAGGCCACAACGCCACAAATGCCAACAAGCCGTCTAGGCTTCGAAGAACCCAAGAGGTACAAGCTCCAGCTACAAGCACCCAAGAGAAAGTCAACTCCTCACTTTCACTTATCACCGTGGAGAACTCAAAATGATGCAACTTATGCAATGACAAGAACACATGTGTTCAAATCCTTCACTTCCAAATCCACGAAAGCTACATAAGCTTATGAGGGAATAAGGGACGAAAAAAAGACTCCAAGATCTAGATCTACTGAGTTCCCCTCACAAAGAAAGAATTTTGATTGGCGGAGAAGTAGATCTAGACTTCCTCTCTCTTTTCCCTCAAGAAGATGTAAGAATAATTGTAGGGACTGTGAGATAGGCTACCTTTAGAGATCAAAAAACATGCTCAAAACTTTCCCTAAGGATGACAAACCATTAGGGAAGAAAGGCCCCTTAAATAGGTCTGGAATATCTGCCCCCCCAAGGACCAGTCAGGCAACATGTGTGCACCGCTCGGATCACAGAACGGAGACATGACATAATCTCTGCCCCCTAGGGCCAAAATTTCCGGCCTGCGGGTGCGCAGATTCCGCCACCCAAAAACTAGCAGGAACATCATCCAGACTCCGATTTTGATGATTTTGGGCCAACTTCCAATTTTTTCTATGTTGGTCCAAGCAATATACCCTTTCCATCGTCCACAACGACTTCATCCACGAGACTAAGATCACGGAACAATGTTATCCTATGATCCATGGCACTGACCTTGCTGAAAGCTTCGGCTTCTTTAGCCGTGAACCCTTCCCCATCAACATCTTCCTCAGAACCATGGTCATCCGAGTTAATTGTGTAGCATTGGTTACAAATGTTCAAATGGGTCATGGTGTCATTGTTCATGTCCTCTTACACACAATATGCCTCCAGATCACTAACATTATTGGCATGCATATCAACCTCAAACTCATCGCCCTAGTAGTCATCATTCTCCTTTTCTGGCACTTCATGTTGGGGCATTGGACGTTGGATCATTTCATCTTGAACCATTGATGGAAACAAACTACACATGTTTACCAGGTGCTGGGACTCAAAGTGCAGGGTTATGCAGCAACACTAATTTTCTTCACAAGAATGACTCGATGGTTTATATCGAAATCTTCGGGAAAAAGTGTAGTTCTTCCTTCAATCCTCTTCAAATAACATGTCAAGTAATAGAAAATTTTATGTCCCCAACTCCACTGTAGTGTTTGCCAGGCACAACGGGACGTATGTATTACAAAACTTAATTAAATAAAGCAAGTAAAGTGAACAATATTTTGGAAATTTTAATTTAGTCATCAATTTTAGTTAATTTAGTTGCTGACATGATATCAATTTTAATTGCGCGAGTCAAAGAGGATGGGCAGGCAGAAGGTCTCATACCTCATCTAGTTGCAAGTCATAGGCTAGCATCAATCTCGAAATAAATTTAACATTGTAGATTTTTTGCTGAGTTATGACCTAGGTGCAACTAGGAAAATCTCACTTGCAGCCCACTTGAAAGTGTTATATCCACACAAATCAAGAGGAAAATCCAATGCGTAAGGAGTCAATTGAGACTTATTAAATCTCAAAGGCATGAAAATTAGTAATTATGATATACTACATTGGTTGTAATAACATTTTATATAACGCTATCTATCATTTGCATTCCTTGTGCATTCGTAAAATGTTAGGACATCTCCAACGGGGCGACGCAAAATACGCCTGCACCCTGTTCCAACGGGACGACACATAGTGATCAGGGCGTTCGCGGAGACGCAAACGCGACTCAAATATGCGGTACGTTTGCGTCTCTGCGGACCCTACGCGGTTGCGCCAAGTGATCACGTTGGTTGCATCCGGACCTGCTTGGAAGTGACTAAGGTAAGCAAAATAGTTCCTCATTACGATTGATTGGCCAAAAGGACCATCAACAGAGATGGTTAGTCGAGTTAACCTAAAACTACAACGGTCGTACCTACTCACCGTCGCGTGGCCTACTACGGCCGGTATTACTCGCAGTCGCACAACCTACTATTGGCCGCCTGAGGGACCGGCGCCGTCGTCGAAGCGCGTCCTCCTGACGCACTCCTTGCGCCGCGCACGCCTCCAATCGGACTCCTCGTCCTGCCGCCTGCGACGTTCGAGGGCCTCGGCCAGAGAGGAGTCCCGGTGGACTCTCTTCGCCTCCGCTGCCGCCTCCACCGCCATCTCCACCGCAGCCATGTCGGCGTGGTAGCCGGCCCTATCCCTAGCCGCTGCCGACACCACTTCGTCCCTGGCGGTGATGTCGTCCTCCCACTCGCGGTTCTTCCCGTCGACCCCGCGTGTTCCGGCCCCCTCCGCGCGACCGAATCCAGGTCGAAGCACAGGTACGCTCGCCTCATGGCGAGCACATAGCTGGGAGCTTTCGCCTCTGCTGCCAGAGCCTGGCGACAATCGGCGTCCCAAGGAAGGCTCTCGAACGACGCGAGCAGAGCCCGCTGCTCGCCGCTGCACTGGATGTGGTGGTGGTGGTCGTCGGTAATGTCGTGGATGATGGCGTCCGTGGGTGGGGCCGCTGGCAACGGAGGAGCCGCCGCAAGGGCGGCACTGGCCGCCGCCATCTCCGCCCGCTCCTCGGCAAGCTCCGCCTGGAGTTCCACCATGGCCACCGCCCTCCGCTGACGCTGAGCGTCAGGGTGAACGTGCGCCCTGCCGCCTCCCCGTCCACCTGCTCGGCCTGAAGGGTGTCGGCGTCCTCATCGAACACCTCCGTCGCGCGGAGCTCGGCGAGGTCCGCGTCATCTGGGTAGACTTGGTGGCACATCTGAACAACGCGAGCGCAACGTGGTTGTGCTCGGCCATGGATGGATGGTAGGGTTTAGGTTGATGTGTGCCCGTCACGCCCGCCGACGTCCACCATTTATAGCCATTGCGGGGCGTGAAATAGCGTCCGCGCGCCGGAACCTTGACGAAACGCACCAACCTGTTGGCCACGCGCGGGAACCACCGTCGTCGCGCGGGAACCGGTAATCGCCGGCGGCAGACCTCGACGGGACGTTAAACCGCAATTTGACGGTGTCGGTGCTTGAAAAATATGTTTGCACCGCTGGGTATACCCCCGACACAAACGATCATCAAGGCTCGTATGACATCCGCGTGCCGACGTAAATGGACACATGCGGTCAATTTGAGCATCCAAAATTGGTCGGCCCGATGGAGATACCCTTACACATGGAGAGAGCTAGTTGGTGGCAGTGCAGTCACTTCCATGGCATCCTTTGTCTACGTGTAAAGGAAGCACGCCCTGTATTATTTGGATGGATGCAGTAACTGGCTAACTGCTACTAGGAATCAAAGCAATAATCTTGTGTATTCGTCCTGGAGCTGCTCGGATATATGGCATCTGAAAGATTGCAAAGTATTTATCGCTGAGCTTGTCCCCATTAGTTTTGTTTTGCTCGTACCATGAGCATCAAAGTGTGACTGACAGAGTCTACCATGTGCATCTGTACTTCCTCATAAATTGAGCCCAGTGTTAGTTAGTCAGTCCAGCAACGGAAGTGGGCGGCATGAGGCACGGGTTGTCCGACGAGTGACCTGTATCACCGTCGCCTGGTGTCTCGAACGACCGACCTTGCAACGTGCAAACGTGAGGTAGCAGCGTTGCCATGTAAATGCGCCGTGCCAAATGACAGCGCACGCACGGGCAGGAAGCAGGAAGAGGAAGGAGCCACCGGAATGAGTAGGCTTCGGCATTGATCACCGTCTCCGTCGCTAGCTGGATGCATTTGGCATTGGCAGCACGTACGTACGTACAGTGCATGCCAAATCGTACCTGGACGATGCTTCGATTCTGCCCTATAGAGATCGATAGATAGCCCAACGCTGCGTGACTCACTCTCACTGGTCAGTGAGTGAGCTTGTTTGCTTCACGCTCGTGCCGCTGGCTTGGCGGTTGCGATCGGAATCGGTTGCTGGCGCGAGGGGCCTGCAAATCATGGAGGGGCGCACGAGGCCGACTTGCACGTACGAGGACCACGACGGCCACCGATCATTCGGACGAAAAAGGTAGCGACCGGGGGGCGGGATGGACGGCAGCTCTAGCTCGTCTCCTCCAATTATCACTGATCACCTCCAATGCCTACATAAGCGTTCTGCGCTGTACTTGCACTAACAGAATGACAATGAATGGATTATGGATGACGCTTGGTTTGGCGTCCGGTGCGTTCGCTAGCAGCGTAGCTAATTGAGCGCGCGAGCTATGACCAGCGGCCGAATCAGGCAGAGAGCAACGGCAGGGACCGATCGATCACGCGAGCGAGCCGGCACGCTTGGGGCGTGGGATTTCCTACCCCAACTGCCGCGTCTTCTCTCTTCTTCATCGCCCCAAACCGGACCAACATCTCGGGTGACCTTCTCGCCGGGGCAGTTGTTTGCCTCCTCCTCTTTCGTAAATTCAGGCTGTGTTTGGCAGCTAAGTATTTTTGAAGTTTTTGGAAAATACTGTAGTTTTCTAAATTACTGCAGTTTAGAATACTTTGATGTGTTTGGGAGTGATGAAAAACTGTGGTATTAAAACTGAAGTATCCCAAAAACTGTGGTTTTTTTGAAGTATTGAAAAATGAACTCGAAACCTCTTTTTTTCTAAACGGGAAAGAGAGAATAACAAGGATAGCATGCAAATTCAGCGCAGTACACTGCATGAGCATAAGACGTAGCATACCAAGAAACATGCACCCATTGTTCCTAGTTTAATGCATCCATGCTTGCAATCTGCTGTCTCTGAAGCATTTCATTCATCTACGGCCTACCAGTCATAGTATATAGTCTACTGTGCTACCCGGACGTATCTCAAGTGCTTTGTTTGAACTTTGAATTATCATCATTAGTTTGCTACACATTTTTTTGAGTTTTCGTGTAGCAATATATGATGTTCACAGCTCCCATCAATTGGTTAAATGGACGGTAAAACAACATTCTCCAAACGCTTTGCGGTTTTTGCCGAAACTGAGAAATACTATAGTATCACAAAACTGCAGTATTCCTCCCCCGTGCACTGAAATACTTCAGTTTTGTAATACTTTAATTTTGAAAAAACTTTGTTGCCAAACTAAGCCTCAGTTTGGCTCTTCAGCTTGTAGCTTTGCCCCTCGCGGACGCGGCAGCGATATATCATCAGCGGCTAGGTTCAGTTCGGGTCTCTAAGGGCGTGTTTGGTAGGTTGCATGTCTCTTGGCCGCATCGGGCCAGCAATTTTCAGTCCGTTTGGTTGCCTGGGTCGAGCCACGTTTTTGCGGGAACCGGTTCTTAAAACAGCGTCGGGTCACGGGTCAGGTCCTGGAAGAACGTCCGGAAATGTCAGTTTCTCCAGGGACAGGCTCATTCTCGCGCCAGTTTCGCTCCAGCAATGCAACGGTTGCACGAGGTGTTGTTTACGCTCACTCTTACTTACACTACTCCACACACCCTCATTCAAATCAACACAAACATAGTCCGAATCAAAATAAGATGTACACGAAAAAGATGCGTGTCGATAATATGAACCAATTTCCACAATCGGTTTCGAGTTTCGTCGGCCGTAAGTCAAAATTTCGTGTATGAAGTTTTAAGCGAATTTTGTCAAATTCGTCGCAAACGCTCAACCGTTTGAGATTTTGTTTCAGGAGTAGGTTCACCTCACCATTCCGCATGACTTTCATGTTGACAGGTTTTTGTTTTGGTGTGCATACGCTAATAGATAAATGACTCACAAGTATAGTGTAATCTGTACGTATATGTGACTAAGGGTTGGAGTATTTTTGCTCAACTTCTGGCTCGCCATCTTCATGGACGGCGACGTGGTGATGATAGGTGAGAGGTGAGAGGTGATAATCCATGGTGGTGGAGTCATGGTGGTGTTCGTCTTCGTGGTCGGCGACGTGCTTTGACCGACGTGACCGACGGTGTCATGGTGATGTTCGTCCTCGTGGTCGGCGATGTGCCCATACTTGTGACCAGTGTGACCAGTGGTGTCCTGGTGGTGTTCGTTTTCGTGGTCGGCGCCATGGTGATGCTTGTGACCGGCGTGATCGACGGTGTCATGGTGGTGTTCGTCTTCGTGGTCGGTGACGTGCCCATGCTTGTGACCGGTGTGACCGACGGTGTCCTGGTGGTGTTCGTCTTCGTAGTCGACGACACGGTGATGCTTGTGACCGGCGTGAACGACGGTGCTATGGTGGTCTTCATCTTCGTGGTCGGCGATGTGCCCATGCTTTTGACCGGTGTGACCGACGGTGTCATGGTGCTCTTCGTCTTCGTGGTCGGCGACGTTGTGACGGTTTTGACCGGCGTGATCGGCGGTGCCATGGTGGTGTCTGCCTTCGTGATCGCCGACGTGCTGAAGCTTGTGAACGGCGGCGTGAGGCTTTGTGATAGGTGAGAAGGTGAAAAGGTAAGGTCACCATGTGGATAAGTGGTGAGCCTACACTAGGCTCGTATGAAACCAAACAGACTGAGCTATTCGTTTCTGCTGGGCCAAAAAATTCTGCACAACCTATCAAACAACAGCCTAAAATTGCACCGTGGCCTGTTCAGAACGCGCAGGGGCTCCCATCTCGCTGGCGTAGTCATACAGAAATTCAGCCTAGATAACCAAACGCGCCCTAGGTTTCTGTCTGTTTCCTCCCCTAAATTGGAGGGGCTGGAGTTGAAAGTCGTAGTAGCATTATGAAATTGGCTAGGCTTTTGTTTATATCTATGTAGTTAGCTAGTTAGCCTTTCTGAGCTTTTCTCAAGCTCTTGTTTGTATTGTTGGAACCTTTAACAAAACCCAAAATAAATAAATAAATATGTAGTGGCGAAACCTACCGTTCAGCTTCAATTTTTTTTTTTTTTGGCTATTAGCCATTGTTGGCCCTAGCTTTGAGCGATGCTACTGCTACAGAGTGTACATACATGTGTGCGTACGTACGGCATGATTCCGTTCCCTTCACCGAATTATGTACTAGATCAACAACACATGAAAGGTCGACTTTACACGCCTTCTTCACGAGATCTCAGCAGTGGAGAAGAAAAGGAAGGGCAATATATAAGCGAGCTGGGGCATGATCTATCAACACTCTTTTCTCATGCATGGCGGCCGGAGATGGGTCGACTTGCAGCCTCAGAGGTCGCATTCCTCCTCCACTGATTTTGTTCCCGGCGGCCAGTGGGCACCTCTCTTTTCCGCTTTACTTTGCGTTCCATCAGTTTTCACGTGTTTCCCGCATGGTCGGATAAAAGGTTAATGGCGATCGACGAGATGATTGGTCTATTATCAAAGACTTCTACATAACCGTTTCCATAATACTGTATGTAGGGCTAGTGTCTGGCTTAATCCGAGTTTTTTTTTGGCTGTTCATGATATCTTTGTTGTGTTCTTACATACCCATAGCATGGTACTACCAGAGCATAAGGATTTCACAGGAAGTAGGGACACGATCATCAACCTCCCATAGGAGGAACAGGACAAAGCACAAAGTTCAGGGTCATAGATCGAGTGGTCAACATGATTGACACAAGTGTTTTGAATAGTTTACTTTTTTTGAGAGAGGAAGTGTTCCGAATAGTTCGGTCTCTCTTTCGCCTGCCTTTCGTAGTGGGTTAGAACATTATCTGCCATTGAAAAAGTTGAGAAAAGTTTAGTAGCGACTTCACTCTAAAAGTGAATCTATAATAAAGGAATCCTCTGGGTGGAGGGATAAAGCTGATGATACCAATAGTCAGTGCATGAACTATCAGTCGTCGGATGCCTACTGTCTAGATGAGCGCGATAGCGAAGCAGCGTGTGCAAGTGCAACGATGATGTCAAGCGAGAGTTCGGTTAGAC
This sequence comes from Lolium rigidum, assembly GCF_022539505.1. Taxonomy (NCBI): domain Eukaryota; kingdom Viridiplantae; phylum Streptophyta; class Magnoliopsida; order Poales; family Poaceae; genus Lolium; species Lolium rigidum. The sequence goes on from NC_061514.1 coordinate 110,388,986, forward strand.
CCCCACATCCAGGCTAATCTATACACATTATACATTAGGCATCGTCTTGCCAATCTAGTGACCAAAGTTGGCCATTGGACACCCACAATCACCCTTTTAGTTTATGCAGTCGCACGTACGATACAATTAGTGCTCCAAGGAATAATTTGACCTTGGAGAAACTAAAGCAGTTGAGATCCCCCACCCCAATCTCGTGTGTAAGGAAACGATCATCCGTCCGGATCATGTCACCTGACCAAGGAGAGTAAACAAACTAATTTCTAAATTATGTGGAATATAAGATTACTTCGTCACCAACCTTGTGATCTTCACCCGCAAAAAAAGCCTTGTGATCTTCCGTGTCTTGGATGTGCTTAGAAAGATACCTTTTGTTTTTTCTTATATTATGGGTATAGTACATCCAGAGTGCAGGGCGATCGCTCTCGGACATCCTGTCAGGGAGGAAAGCATCTCGATCTCCATGGCTGACTATCTTTTGGACCATTTCGTCACGCAATAGACCTGTCTTTTGAAAGAGCCAGGGAAAGAACAAAAGAGGGAGGAGAAAAGAAGGAAAAACGATCGATCGAACGATTTGGACCATCATTATCCGAATCAGCATGCAGTCTCCAGGGGATTAAGTTAGAGCACTGGTGTTTGTGAAAGAGAAGTTCATCGAGCATTGCCCCATCCACCAACCCACGCGAGAAACGACAGGGACAGAGGAGAGCAACTTGTCCCGGCGGCCGGCAGACGCGCTGCTATGTGCTATCCCTGACCGCACTCAGTAAAACAGGGCGCGCGCAGTGATGTTGCTGGTGGTACATAGTGGTCTGGTCCGCGCGTGTTCCCCTCGATCGGCTTCGTGAAAGAATGAAACCCACAGCGCATGACCGGGTGAACGGCATGGCGCACGTACGTGCGCGTATGTGGTGTGTATTCTGTTCCTAACCTGAACGTGAGGTTTCCTCTCAGGGTTCCTTTTATTCATAGGATTTGTATAGAAATTATATAGAATTTAGATTTTATGAAAAATTCTTTTACATAGGTTGTTGGATTTATAAAAACATACCATGTAGAAAGTAATCCTATAGGATTCTGTAGTGTAAATTCTATAGGAAATTAGGTGATACCTAATAAAAAATTTCGTTGCTACGATTAAACACATTTCATATTTTCATAGAATTCGAATAGGCATGATATCCTAATCCTATGTTTCTCCTATCCTATGAATCAAAGGGGCCATTAATAAGAGAGAAAGAGTTGCTAGCTATCAAACCCTAAGCAATGTTGTTAGCATAAACCCGCCATATTTCTAGCTAAATTTACCTAATGGTACTAATCTATGTTATTTTTGACAAAAACAACCAATTATTTATGAAATTTTGGGAAAAAAACATTGAGCGCGAATTGAGCACAATTTGACACAGTTTTTGACAAGTGGAACCCACCTATGGGACTGACTACCATATTTGTTCGCTGCCAACTGATACGTCTCCAACGTATTTATAATTTCTTATGTTCCATGTTACTTTTATGACAATACTCACATGTTTTATACATAATTTACATCATTATTATGCATTTTCCGGCACTAACCTATTAACAAGATGCCGAAGCGCCGATTCGTTGTTTTACTGCTGTTTTTGGTTTCAGAAATCCTACAAAGGAAATATTCTCGGAATTGGACGAAATCAACGCACAGGGTCTTATTTTCCACGGAACTTCCAGAAGACCGAAGAGCATACGAAGTGGGGCCATGAGGGGCCGACACCATAGGGCGGCGCGGCCTGCATGGGGCCCGCGCCGGCCTATGGTGTGGGGCCCCTGTGCCCCCTCCAACGCTGCCCTTCCGCCTACTTAAACTCTCCGTCGCGAAAACCCTATTACCGAGAGCCACGATACGGAAATACTTCCAGAGACGCCGCCGCCGCCAATCCCATCTCGGGGGATTCAGGAGATCGCCTCCGACACCCTGCCGGAGAGGGGAATCATCACCGGAGGGCTCTACATCACCATGCCCGCCTCCAGATTGATGCGTGAGTAGTTCATACTTGGACTATGGGTCCATAGCAGTAGTTAGATGGTTGTCTTCTCCTCTTGTGCTATCATGTTTAGATCTTGTGAGTTGCCTAACATGATCAAGATCATCTATTTGTAATGCTACATGTTGTGTTTGGTGGGATCCGATGAATATAGAATACTATGTCAAGTTGATTATCAATCTATCATATATGTGTTGTTTATGTTCTTGCATGCTCTCCGTTGCTAGTAGAGGCTCCGGCCAAGTTGATACTTGTAACTCCAAGAGGGAGTATTTATGCTCGATAGTGGGTTCATGCCTTCATTGAATGCGGGACGGTGACGAGAAAGTTCTAAGGTTGTGGATGTCTTGTTGCTACTAGGGATAAAACATCAATGCTTTGTCTAAGGATATTTGTGTTGATTACATTACGCACCATACTTAATGCAATTGTCTGTTGTTTGCAACTTAATACTGGAAGGTGTGCGGATGCTAACCTGAAGGTGGACTATTTAGGCATAGATGCATGCTGGATGGCGGTCTATGTTCTTTATCGTAATGCTCTGATTAAATCTCATAGTGATCATCATGATATGTATTGAATCTTTATTTGTCAATTGCCCACCTGTAATTTGTTCACCCAGCATGTTATTTATCTTATTGCAGAGACACCACTAGTGAACTGTGGACCCCGGTCCACTCTTTTACATCTGAAATACAATCTACTGCAATCTCTGTTCTTTGTTGTTCTTCGCAAGCAAACATCATTTTCCACACCATGCGTTTAATCCTTGGTGTTGCGCCGCACTACACTCCTTCAGCAACAACCTTCACGTGGCCCTTGACTCCTACTGGTTCGATAAACCTTGGTTTCATACTGAGGGAAACTTGCTTCTATACGCATCACACCTTCCACTTGGGGTTCCCAACGGACGTGTGCTTCACGCGTTATCACCAACATACACACGTCTCCCCACTCCAGGACAGTGATACATCTCAAACATATCCATAATTTCTTATGTTCCATGCTACTTTTATGACAATACTTGAATGTTTTATACATACTTTACAGCATTTTTATACATTTTCCGGCACTAACCTATTAACAAGATGCCGAAGCGCTAGTTGCTGTTTTCTGCTGTTTTTGGTTTCAAAAATCCTAGTAAGGAAATATTCTCGGAATTGGACGAAATCAACGCCCAGGGTCCTATTTTTCCACGAAGCTTCCGGAAGACCGAAGGGATAACGAAGTGGGGCGACGAGGCGCCGCCACCATAGGGCCGCGCGGCCAGAGGGGGGCCCGCGCCGCCCTATGGTGTGGGCCCCTCGTGGCACTTCCTGACCTGCCCTTCCGCCTACTTAAAGCCTTCTTCACGAATACCCTTGTACCGAGAGCCACGATACGGAAAACGTTCCAGAGACGCCGCCGCCGCCAATCCCATCTCGGGGGATTCAGGAGATCGCCTCCGGCACCCTGCCGGAGAGGGGAATCATCACCGGAGGGGCTCTACATCATCATGCCCGCCTCGGATTGATGCGTGAGTAGTTCATCCTTGGACTATGGGTCCATAGCAGTAGCTAGATGGTTGTCTTCTCCACTTGTGCTATCATTATTTAGATCTTGTGAGCTGCCTAACATGATCAAGATCATCTATTTGTAATGCTACATGTTGTGTTTGGTGGGATCCGATGAATCTAGAGTACTATGTCAAGTTGATTATCAATCTATCATATATGTGTTGTTTATGTTCTTGCATGCTCTCCGTTGCTAGTAGAGGCTCTGGCCAAGTTGATACTTGTAACTCCAAGAGGGAGTATTTATGCTCGATAGTGGTTTCATGCCTCCATTTAATGCGGGACGGTGACGAAAGTTCTAAGGTTGTGGATGTCTTGTTGCTACTAGGGATAAAACATCGATGCTTTGTCTAAGGATATTTGTGTTGATTACATTACGCACCATACTTAATGCAATTATCCGTTGTTTACAACTTAATACTTGGAGGGGTGCGGATGCTAACCCGAAGGTGGATTATTTAGGCATAGATGCATGCTTGGATAGCGGTCTATGTACTTTGTCGTAATGCCCTGATTAAATCTCATAGTAATCATCGTTGATATGTATTGAATCTTGATTTGTCAATTGCCCACCTGTAATTTGTTCACCCAGCATGCTAGTTATCTTATTGGAGAGACACCACTAGTGAACTGTGGACCCCGGTCCATTCTTTTACATATGAATACATTCTACTGCAATTATTGTTTTTACTGTTTTTTGCAAACAAACACCATCTTCCACTCGATACGTTTAATTCTTTGTTTTCAGCAAGCCGGTGAGATTGACAACCTCACTGTTACGTTGGGGCAAAGTATCTTGATTGTGTTGTGCAGGTTCCACGTTGGCGCCAGTTTCACTGGTGTTGCGCCGCACTACACTCCTCCACCAACAACCTTCACGTGCTTCTTGGCTCTTACTGGTTCGATAACCTTGGTTTCATACTGAGGGAAACTTGCTTCTATACGCATCATACCTTCCACTTGGGGTTCCCAACGGACGTGTTGAAAGTGCATGGAGCCCCCATGTGTGGTTTTGGTAATTAATGACAATCCCTATGGACTAATGTTTGCATTG